>NW_028122261.1:0-65922 GCF_965194805.1 Balaenoptera borealis
AACTTGGAGTAAGTGAGAAAGCGAAAAAACACATATCCTATCGTATCACATATAGGTGTTACCTAAAAAATGATACAAACAAAGATATTTCCACAGAGAAACACTTTCATAGATTCATTAAAAAACTTATGGTTCACCAAATGGACAGGTGTGAGGATTGGATACATTACCATATTGAGGTTAACAGAGAGACACAAACACATGTGAAATATAGAATCACCAAAGACCTACGCAATACCAAGAGAAGACTACTCAACATTGTGTCATAACCTACATGGGAAAAGGATCCGAAGAAGAATAGATATATGTATATGTGTGAAAGAACCACATCTTGCACACCTAGAACAAACAAAACATTGTAATCAAGTTTGCTGTGAGAAAAAAATAAAAATTAGGTTAAAAATACCAACGAGAAGTAAGGAGACATAAACTTAAAGGGCTTTTTCCTCGCACATTCCATTCTAATTTACAACCTAGAACACCACTTCCAGTAAGGCTCTGTTGCCCTAGTAACCAGATTTGGTAAAGGAGAAATGCTGCCGCCTTGTGGCCGATTCCCGCAAGAGCAGCTTTTAACCCCCAGCTAATGGTCACTTACCATTCACAAGGACTCAGGGCTGTAAAGGACACCTGCCCTCAAAATTGTGCTGAGGTAGGGAATGGATAAAAAAATTCAAAACAGGCAAAATGTTCACGAAGATAGTATGAAGAGGTAAGTTTTACTCACTCTCTTTTTAAAAAAAGGAAAATGGATAAAAGCTCAGCCTCAGGAAGTATTAGACTCATGCAATCTAATCTACAAAAAGTTTTCAACTCACACCAGTCGACTGACCATTGGCAAAAAGTCTACAAACAATAAATGCTGAAGAGGTTTAAGAGAACTGTGTACCCTCTAGCTGCTGGTGAGATGTAAAAGGGTTAAACGCTAATAATGAGAACAGAAAGAAGCTGCGTTGAAAAGAAAAATTGAGGTACCATTCAATCCAGCAGGCGCACCAAAGGGCCTCTCACCTGAGAAGACCAGAATGAAGAAGACCCGGGCTGCAAAAGCTGCACTGCAGCCTTATTCACAATAGACAAGACAGTGAAGCAACCAAAATGTCCATCAACAGATGAAAGGATAAAGAAGAAGTGGTCCATGTACACAATGAATACTAGCCATGGAAAACAATGAAACACTGCTCTTTGAGGCACCATAGATGATCTTGGAGATAATCACAGAACATGAGGTAAGTCGGAAAGGAAAAGTCCTATAACCTATGATATCACTTATAGGCGTTATCTAATAACTGACACAAATGAACATATTTCCACAGAGAAAGGCAATCACAGACTTATTAAAAAAAAAAAACTATGCTTATCTAAAAGGAAAGGTGGGGGAATGGATACATGAAGATTAGCGTTACCATATGTATACAAATACATATTATATACATATATCAAAAAGACCGACCATATAGCAAGGAAGGATTACGGAACACTCTGTAATAATTTACACGGGAAGAGGATCTCTACATAAATAGGTATATATGATATGTAGATGAACCAGAGAGTGTACACCTTGGACAAGCAACATTCTAACCATTACCCCAATTGAAAAAAATTAAAACAACGAACTAGGAGTAATGAGACATAAACTTATGGGGGGTTTTCCTGGCACATTCCATCCAAATTGAAAACCTAGGCAGACAACTTCCAGAACGGCTCTGCTGCCCTAGTACCCAGATTTGGGAATCGAGAAATGCTGCATCCTTGTGGCCGTTTCCCACAACAGCAGCTTTGAACCCACTGCAAAAGGTCACTAATTATTCACCAATTGCAGGTCTGTAAATGACACCGGCCCTCCAAAAAATACTGAGGTCGAAAATCGACCAAAAAATTCTAGAGTGCAACCTTCCAAAAAGAAAATTTGAAGAGGTATATTACACTCACACTTTCTTTCTTTTTTTCTTTTAACAGAAAAGTAAAAGGCGTGGAAAAATGATGAATTGTAGGAATTTTTACAGACATGTAAACCCCAAATTACAAAACCTGTCAGCTCACACCAGTCAGAATGGCCATCAACAAAAATGCTGCAAACTAGAAATGCTGACGTGATTGTGGAGAAATGCGTACCCTCGATTCTAAGGGGCACGTGGTAAGAGCCACTAATGAAAGCACAATTGAGGTGCCTTGAAAAGGTAAACGTTGAGCTACCATACCAGTCAATCAATCATACCCACTGCTGGGTCTATCCCCTGAGAAAAGGAAAATCAAAAATCACAGGCTGGCAATCCTGCACTCCAGCAATATTTACCATAGGCAACACTTGGAAGCAACGAAAATGTCCATCAACAGAGGAATGCACCAAGAAGAAGTGGTCCATGTACACATGGAATATTAGCCATGGAAAACATTGAAGCACTGCTCTTTGAGGCACCATAGATGAGCCTGGAGATAATCACAAAACATGAAGTAGGTCGGAAAGCAAAAACACCTATATCCTATATTATCACTTATGGCATTATCTAATAACTGGCACAGATGAACGTATTTCCAAAGAGAAAGACCCTCACAGGCTGAGAAAACAAACTATGCTCATCTGAAAGGAAAGGAGGGGGGAAATTGAGAAATGAAGATTAGTGTTACTATACATATACAAATACATATTTTGTACATGTATCAAAAAGACCGAACATATAGCAAGGGAGGTCGACGGAACACTGTAATATTTTACATGGGAAGAGGATCTGTACATTAATAGACATACATAATGTACAAATGAACCAGATTGTGTACACCTAGGATAAACAATATTCTAAACTTTACCCAGATTAAAAAACTTTTAAAAACCAAGAAGAAGTAATGAGACATAAACTTATGGGGATTTCTCCTGGCAAATTCCATTCTAATTTACAACCTAGGACAATGACTTCCAGAAAGGCTCTGCTGCCCTAGTACCCAGATTGGGGAATGGAGAAATGCTACCTCCTTGTGGCCGTTTCCCCACAACAGCAGGTTTGAACCCACTGCGAAAGGTCACTAAATTTTCACCAACTTGCAGTTCTGTAAATGACACCTGCCCTCGAGAAAATTTCTGGGGTCCAAAATCGACCAAAAAATTCAAAAGAGGGCAACCTTCGAAGAAGACAATTTCAAGAGCTACATTGTACTCACGGTTTTTTCTTTTAAGAGAAAAGAGAACGATGTAGGAATATGATGAATTTTAAAAAATTTAATGACAGGCATACCCATATTACAAAACCTATCAGCTCACAGCAGTCAGAATGGCCATTAGGAAAAATGCTGCAAAAAATAAACGGTGAAGGGAGTGTGGAGAAATGCGTACCCTCGGTTGTAAGGGGGGGCATGTAAAGAGCCACTAATGAAAACACAGTGTAGGTGCTTTGAAAAGGGAAACATTGAGCTACCAGTCAATCAATCACAACCACTGCTTGGCCTATCACCTGAGAAAATGAGAATCAAAAAGTCACAGGCTGGCAAACCTGTACGCCAGCAAGATTTACCATAGCCAGCACTTGGAAGCAACGAAAATGTCCATCAACCGAGGGAATGCACCAAGAAGAAGTGGTCCACGTACACAATGGAATATTACTCTAATAATAAATATAAATGAAATTTAAAAACAAACAAAAGCAAGGAGACGTCAACATTTGTGGGTTTATCCGGGCACATGGCACTCTAACTTATAACCGAAGAACACCACTGGCCGGTAGGTCTGTTTCCCTAGTACCAGCAAGGGGAACGTAGAAAGGCTGCCGCTCTCTGGCCGTTACCTGCAAAAGCAGGTTTAAAGCCTGAGCTAATGGTCACTTCATATGAACAAGTACTGCAGGGCTGTAAATGAAACCTGCCCTCAAAATGTCTTGAGGGAGATAATGGCCAAAATATTTCAAATGGTGACACATACTTTAAGAAAACACTTTGAAGAAATAAGCTCTAATCACAGCTGGAAAAATAAAAAGGACATGTCTTAAAGATCAATTTCAACGCATTATGAGACACATGCAAATTCAACCACAAAGAGGTATCAGCTCACACCACTCAGAATAACCATCAGCAAAAACTACAAAGAATAAATCCTGAAGGAGCTGGGAAGAAATACATACCCTCCACTTTAAGTGGACGTAACCTGGAAAGAGCCACTAAGGAGAACAGAATAGAGGTGCCTTTAAAAGGTAAACATTGAGCTACCATATGTTCCAGCAGACCTATTCCTGGACCTATAAACTAAGAAGACAGAATTGGAAGGACACAGGCACGCAAATCTGCATTGCATAGTATTACAGTAGCCAAGATATGGAAGTAACCAAAAAGTCCACCGACAGATGGGTGGACAAAGAAGAACTGCTACCTGTACAGATGGAATATGAGCTAGTGAAAAAAATGAAACGATGCCATTTCCAGCACCACAGATGAGTCTAGAAGTAATCACGCAACTTGGAGTAAGTGAGAAAGCGAAAAACACATATCCTATCGTATCACATATAGGTGTTACCTAAAAAATGATACAAACAAAGATATTTCCACAGAGAAACACTTTCATAGATTCATTAAAAAACTTATGGTTCACCAAATGGACAGGTGTGAGGATTGGATACATTACCATATTGAGGTTAACAGAGAGACACAAACACATGTGAAATATAGAATCACCAAAGACCTACGCAATACCAAGAGAAGACTACTCAACATTGTGTCATAACCTACATGGGAAAAGGATCCGAAGAAGAATAGATATATGTATATGTGTGAAAGAACCACATCTTGCACACCTAGAACAAACAAAACATTGTAATCAAGTTTGCTGTGAGAAAAAATAAAAATTAGGTTAAAAATACCAACGAGAAGTAAGGAGACATAAACTTAAAGGGCTTTTTCCTCGCACATTCCATTCTAATTTACAACCTAGAACACCACTTCCAGTAAGGCTCTGTTGCCCTAGTAACCAGATTTGGTAAAGGAGAAATGCTGCCGCCTTGTGGCCGATTCCCGCAAGAGCAGCTTTTAACCCCCAGCTAATGGTCACTTACCATTCACAAGGACTCAGGGCTGTAAAGGACACCTGCCCTCAAAATTGTGCTGAGGTAGGGAATGGATAAAAAAATTCAAAACAGGCAAAATGTTCACGAAGATAGTATGAAGAGGTAAGTTTTACTCACTCTCTTTTTAAAAAAAGGAAAATGGATAAAAGCTCAGCCTCAGGAAGTATTAGACTCATGCAATCTAATCTACAAAAAGTTTTCAACTCACACCAGTCGACTGACCATTGGCAAAAAGTCTACAAACAATAAATGCTGAAGAGGTTTAAGAGAACTGTGTACCCTCTAGCTGCTGGTGAGATGTAAAAGGGTTAAACGCTAATAATGAGAACAGAAAGAAGCTGCGTTGAAAAGAAAAATTGAGGTACCATTCAATCCAGCAGGCGCACCAAAGGGCCTCTCACCTGAGAAGACCAGAATGAAGAAGACCCGGGCTGCAAAAGCTGCACTGCAGCCTTATTCACAATAGACAAGACAGTGAAGCAACCAAAATGTCCATCAACAGATGAAAGGATAAAGAAGAAGTGGTCCATGTACACAATGAATACTAGCCATGGAAAACAATGAAACACTGCTCTTTGAGGCACCATAGATGATCTTGGAGATAATCACAGAACATGAGGTAAGTCGGAAAGGAAAAGTCCTATAACCTATGATATCACTTATAGGCGTTATCTAATAACTGACACAAATGAACATATTTCCACAGAGAAAGGCAATCACAGACTTATTAAAAAAAAAAAACTATGCTTATCTAAAAGGAAAGGTGGGGGGAATGGATACATGAAGATTAGCGTTACCATATGTATACAAATACATATTATATACATATATCAAAAAGACCGACCATATAGCAAGGAAGGATTACGGAACACTCTGTAATAATTTACACGGGAAGAGGATCTCTACATAAATAGGTATATATGATATGTAGATGAACCAGAGAGTGTACACCTTGGACAAGCAACATTCTAACCATTACCCCAATTGAAAAAATTAAAACAACGAACTAGGAGTAATGAGACATAAACTTATGGGGGGTTTTCCTGGCACATTCCATCCAAATTGAAAACCTAGGCAGACAACTTCCAGAACGGCTCTGCTGCCCTAGTACCCAGATTTGGGAATCGAGAAATGCTGCATCCTTGTGGCCGTTTCCCACAACAGCAGCTTTGAACCCACTGCAAAAGGTCACTAATTATTCACCAATTGCAGGTCTGTAAATGACACCGGCCCTCCAAAAAATACTGAGGTCGAAAATCGACCAAAAAATTCTAGAGTGCAACCTTCCAAAAAGAAAATTTGAAGAGGTATATTACACTCACACTTTCTTTCTTTTTTCTTTTAACAGAAAAGTAAAAGGCGTGGAAAAATGATGAATTGTAGGAATTTTTACAGACATGTAAACCCAAATTACAAAAACCTGTCAGCTCACACCAGTCAGAATGGCCATCAACAAAAATGCTGCAAACTAGAAATGCTGACGTGATTGTGGAGAAATGCGTACCCTCGATTCTAAGGGGCACGTGGTAAGAGCCACTAATGAAAGCACAATTGAGGTGCCTTGAAAAGGTAAACGTTGAGCTACCATACCAGTCAATCAATCATACCCACTGCTGGGTCTATCCCCTGAGAAAAGGAAAATCAAAAATCACAGGCTGGCAATCCTGCACTCCAGCAATATTTACCATAGGCAACACTTGGAAGCAACGAAAATGTCCATCAACAGAGGAATGCACCAAGAAGAAGTGGTCCATGTACACATGGAATATTAGCCATGGAAAACATTGAAGCACTGCTCTTTGAGGCACCATAGATGAGCCTGGAGATAATCACAAAACATGAAGTAGGTCGGAAAGCAAAACACCTATATCCTATATTATCACTTATGGCATTATCTAATAACTGGCACAGATGAACGTATTTCCAAAGAGAAAGACCCTCACAGGCTGAGAAAACAAACTATGCTCATCTGAAAGGAAAGGAGGGGGGAAATTGAGAAATGAAGATTAGTGTTCCTATACATATACAAATACATATTTTGTACATGTATCAAAAAGACCGAACATATAGCAAGGGAGGTTGACGGAACACTGTAATATTTTACATGGGAAGAGGATCTGTACATTAATAGACATACATAATGTACAAATGAACCAGATTGTGTACACCTAGGATAAACAATATTCTAAACTTTACCCAGATTAAAAAACTTTTAAAAACCAAGAAGAAGTAATGAGACATAAACTTATGGGGATTTCTCCTGGCAAATTCCATTCTAATTTACAACCTAGGACAATGACTTCCAGAAAGGCTCTGCTGCCCTAGTACCCAGATTGGGGAATGGAGAAATGCTACCTCCTTGTGGCCGTTTCCCACAACAGCAGGTTTGAACCCACTGCGAAAGGTCACTAAATTTTCACCAACTTGCAGTTCTGTAAATGACACCTGCCCTCCAGAAAATTTCTGGGGTCAAAAATCGACCAAAAAATTCAAAAGAGGGCAACCTTCGAAGAAGACAATTTCAAGAGCTACATTGTACTCACGGTTTTTTCTTTTAAGAGAAAAGAGAACGATGTAGGAATATGATGAATTTTAAAAAATTTAATGACAGGCATACCCATATTACAAAAACCTATCAGCTCACAGCAGTCAGAATGGCCATTAGGAAAAATGCTGCAAAAAATAAACGGTGAAGGGAGTGTGGAGAAATGCGTACCCTCGGTTGTAAGGGGGGGCATGTAAAGAGCCACTAATGAAAACACAGTGTAGGTGCTTTGAAAAGGGAAACATTGAGCTACCAGTCAATCAATCACAACCACTGCTTGGCCTATCACCTGAGAAAATGAGAATCAAAAAGTCACAGGCTGGCAAACCTGTACGCCAGCAAGATTTACCATAGCCAGCACTTGGAAGCAACGAAAATGTCCATCAACCGAGGAATGCACCAAGAAGAAGTGGTCCACGTACACAATGGAATATTACTCTAATAATAAATATAAATGAAATTTAAAAACAAACAAAAGCAAGGAGACGTCAACATTTGTGGGTTTATCCGGGCACATGGCACTCTAACTTATAACCGAAGAACACCACTGGCCGGTAGGTCTGTTTCCCTAGTACCAGCAAGGGGAACGTAGAAAGGCTGCCGCTCTCTGGCCGTTACCTGCAAAAGCAGGTTTAAAGCCTGAGCTAATGGTCACTTCATATGAACAAGTACTGCAGGGCTGTAAATGAAACCTGCCCTCAAAATGTCTTGAGGGAGATAATGGCCAAAATATTTCAAATGGTGACACATACTTTAAGAAAACACTTTGAAGAAATAAGCTCTAATCACAGCTGGAAAAATAAAAAGGACATGTCTTAAAGATCAATTTCAACGCATTATGAGACACATGCAAATTCAACCACAAAGAGGTATCAGCTCACACCACTCAGAATAACCATCAGCAAAAACTACAAAGAATAAATCCTGAAGGAGCTGGGAAGAAATACATACCCTCCACTTTAAGTGGGACGTAACCTGGAAAGAGCCACTAAGGAGAACAGAATAGAGGTGCCTTTAAAAGGTAAACATTGAGCTACCATATGTTCCAGCAGACCTATTCCTGGACCTATAAACTAAGAAGACAGAATTGGAAGGACACAGGCACGCAAATCTGCATTGCATAGTATTACAGTAGCCAAGATATGGAAGTAACCAAAAAGTCCACCGACAGATGGGTGGACAAAGAAGAACTGCTACCTGTACAGATGGAATATGAGCTAGTGAAAAAAATGAAACGATGCCATTTCCAGCACCACAGATGAGTCTAGAAGTAATCACGCAACTTGGAGTAAGTGAGAAAGCGAAAAACACATATCCTATCGTATCACATATAGGTGTTACCTAAAAAATGATACAAACAAAGATATTTCCACAGAGAAACACTTTCATAGATTCATTAAAAAACTTATGGTTCACCAAATGGACAGGTGTGAGGATTGGATACATTACCATATTGAGGTTAACAGAGAGACACAAACACATGTGAAATATAGAATCACCAAAGACCTACGCAATACCAAGAGAAGACTACTCAACATTGTGTCATAACCTACATGGGAAAAGGATCCGAAGAAGAATAGATATATGTATATGTGTGAAAGAACCACATCTTGCACACCTAGAACAAACAAAACATTGTAATCAAGTTTGCTGTGAGAAAAAATAAAAATTAGGTTAAAAATACCAACGAGAAGTAAGGAGACATAAACTTAAAGGGCTTTTTCCTCGCACATTCCATTCTAATTTACAACCTAGAACACCACTTCCAGTAAGGCTCTGTTGCCCTAGTAACCAGATTTGGTAAAGGAGAAATGCTGCCGCCTTGTGGCCGATTCCCGCAAGAGCAGCTTTTAACCCCCAGCTAATGGTCACTTACCATTCACAAGGACTCAGGGCTGTAAAGGACACCTGCCCTCAAAATTGTGCTGAGGTAGGGAATGGATAAAAAAATTCAAAACAGGCAAAATGTTCACGAAGATAGTATGAAGAGGTAAGTTTTACTCACTCTCTTTTTAAAAAAAGGAAAATGGATAAAAGCTCAGCCTCAGGAAGTATTAGACTCATGCAATCTAATCTACAAAAAGTTTTCAACTCACACCAGTCGACTGACCATTGGCAAAAAGTCTACAAACAATAAATGCTGAAGAGGTTTAAGAGAACTGTGTACCCTCTAGCTGCTGGTGAGATGTAAAAGGGTTAAACGCTAATAATGAGAACAGAAAGAAGCTGCGTTGAAAAGAAAAATTGAGGTACCATTCAATCCAGCAGGCGCACCAAAGGGCCTCTCACCTGAGAAGACCAGAATGAAGAAGACCCGGGCTGCAAAAGCTGCACTGCAGCCTTATTCACAATAGACAAGACAGTGAAGCAACCAAAATGTCCATCAACAGATGAAAGGATAAAGAAGAAGTGGTCCATGTACACAATGAATACTAGCCATGGAAAACAATGAAACACTGCTCTTTGAGGCACCATAGATGATCTTGGAGATAATCACAGAACATGAGGTAAGTCGGAAAGGAAAAGTCCTATAACCTATGATATCACTTATAGGCGTTATCTAATAACTGACACAAATGAACATATTTCCACAGAGAAAGGCAATCACAGACTTATTAAAAAAAAAAAACTATGCTTATCTAAAAGGAAAGGTGGGGGGAATGGATACATGAAGATTAGCGTTACCATATGTATACAAATACATATTATATACATATATCAAAAAGACCGACCATATAGCAAGGAAGGATTACGGAACACTCTGTAATAATTTACACGGGAAGAGGATCTCTACATAAATAGGTATATATGATATGTAGATGAACCAGAGAGTGTACACCTTGGACAAGCAACATTCTAACCATTACCCCAATTGAAAAAATTAAAACAACGAACTAGGAGTAATGAGACATAAACTTATGGGGGGTTTTCCTGGCACATTCCATCCAAATTGAAAACCTAGGCAGACAACTTCCAGAACGGCTCTGCTGCCCTAGTACCCAGATTTGGGAATCGAGAAATGCTGCATCCTTGTGGCCGTTTCCCACAACAGCAGCTTTGAACCCACTGCAAAAGGTCACTAATTATTCACCAATTGCAGGTCTGTAAATGACACCGGCCCTCCAAAAAATACTGAGGTCGAAAATCGACCAAAAAATTCTAGAGTGCAACCTTCCAAAAAGAAAATTTGAAGAGGTATATTACACTCACACTTTCTTTCTTTTTTCTTTTAACAGAAAAGTAAAAGGCGTGGAAAAATGATGAATTGTAGGAATTTTTACAGACATGTAAACCCAAATTACAAAAACCTGTCAGCTCACACCAGTCAGAATGGCCATCAACAAAAATGCTGCAAACTAGAAATGCTGACGTGATTGTGGAGAAATGCGTACCCTCGATTCTAAGGGGCACGTGGTAAGAGCCACTAATGAAAGCACAATTGAGGTGCCTTGAAAAGGTAAACGTTGAGCTACCATACCAGTCAATCAATCATACCCACTGCTGGGTCTATCCCCTGAGAAAAGGAAAATCAAAAATCACAGGCTGGCAATCCTGCACTCCAGCAATATTTACCATAGGCAACACTTGGAAGCAACGAAAATGTCCATCAACAGAGGAATGCACCAAGAAGAAGTGGTCCATGTACACATGGAATATTAGCCATGGAAAACATTGAAGCACTGCTCTTTGAGGCACCATAGATGAGCCTGGAGATAATCACAAAACATGAAGTAGGTCGGAAAGCAAAACACCTATATCCTATATTATCACTTATGGCATTATCTAATAACTGGCACAGATGAACGTATTTCCAAAGAGAAAGACCCTCACAGGCTGAGAAAACAAACTATGCTCATCTGAAAGGAAAGGAGGGGGGAAATTGAGAAATGAAGATTAGTGTTCCTATACATATACAAATACATATTTTGTACATGTATCAAAAAGACCGAACATATAGCAAGGGAGGTTGACGGAACACTGTAATATTTTACATGGGAAGAGGATCTGTACATTAATAGACATACATAATGTACAAATGAACCAGATTGTGTACACCTAGGATAAACAATATTCTAAACTTTACCCAGATTAAAAAACTTTTAAAAACCAAGAAGAAGTAATGAGACATAAACTTATGGGGATTTCTCCTGGCAAATTCCATTCTAATTTACAACCTAGGACAATGACTTCCAGAAAGGCTCTGCTGCCCTAGTACCCAGATTGGGGAATGGAGAAATGCTACCTCCTTGTGGCCGTTTCCCACAACAGCAGGTTTGAACCCACTGCGAAAGGTCACTAAATTTTCACCAACTTGCAGTTCTGTAAATGACACCTGCCCTCCAGAAAATTTCTGGGGTCAAAAATCGACCAAAAAATTCAAAAGAGGGCAACCTTCGAAGAAGACAATTTCAAGAGCTACATTGTACTCACGGTTTTTTCTTTTAAGAGAAAAGAGAACGATGTAGGAATATGATGAATTTTAAAAAATTTAATGACAGGCATACCCATATTACAAAAACCTATCAGCTCACAGCAGTCAGAATGGCCATTAGGAAAAATGCTGCAAAAAATAAACGGTGAAGGGAGTGTGGAGAAATGCGTACCCTCGGTTGTAAGGGGGGGCATGTAAAGAGCCACTAATGAAAACACAGTGTAGGTGCTTTGAAAAGGGAAACATTGAGCTACCAGTCAATCAATCACAACCACTGCTTGGCCTATCACCTGAGAAAATGAGAATCAAAAAGTCACAGGCTGGCAAACCTGTACGCCAGCAAGATTTACCATAGCCAGCACTTGGAAGCAACGAAAATGTCCATCAACCGAGGAATGCACCAAGAAGAAGTGGTCCACGTACACAATGGAATATTACTCTAATAATAAATATAAATGAAATTTAAAAACAAACAAAAGCAAGGAGACGTCAACATTTGTGGGTTTATCCGGGCACATGGCACTCTAACTTATAACCGAAGAACACCACTGGCCGGTAGGTCTGTTTCCCTAGTACCAGCAAGGGGAACGTAGAAAGGCTGCCGCTCTCTGGCCGTTACCTGCAAAAGCAGGTTTAAAGCCTGAGCTAATGGTCACTTCATATGAACAAGTACTGCAGGGCTGTAAATGAAACCTGCCCTCAAAATGTCTTGAGGGAGATAATGGCCAAAATATTTCAAATGGTGACACATACTTTAAGAAAACACTTTGAAGAAATAAGCTCTAATCACAGCTGGAAAAATAAAAAGGACATGTCTTAAAGATCAATTTCAACGCATTATGAGACACATGCAAATTCAACCACAAAGAGGTATCAGCTCACACCACTCAGAATAACCATCAGCAAAAACTACAAAGAATAAATCCTGAAGGAGCTGGGAAGAAATACATACCCTCCACTTTAAGTGGGACGTAACCTGGAAAGAGCCACTAAGGAGAACAGAATAGAGGTGCCTTTAAAAGGTAAACATTGAGCTACCATATGTTCCAGCAGACCTATTCCTGGACCTATAAACTAAGAAGACAGAATTGGAAGGACACAGGCACGCAAATCTGCATTGCATAGTATTACAGTAGCCAAGATATGGAAGTAACCAAAAAGTCCACCGACAGATGGGTGGACAAAGAAGAACTGCTACCTGTACAGATGGAATATGAGCTAGTGAAAAAAATGAAACGATGCCATTTCCAGCACCACAGATGAGTCTAGAAGTAATCACGCAACTTGGAGTAAGTGAGAAAGCGAAAAACACATATCCTATCGTATCACATATAGGTGTTACCTAAAAAATGATACAAACAAAGATATTTCCACAGAGAAACACTTTCATAGATTCATTAAAAAACTTATGGTTCACCAAATGGACAGGTGTGAGGATTGGATACATTACCATATTGAGGTTAACAGAGAGACACAAACACATGTGAAATATAGAATCACCAAAGACCTACGCAATACCAAGAGAAGACTACTCAACATTGTGTCATAACCTACATGGGAAAAGGATCCGAAGAAGAATAGATATATGTATATGTGTGAAAGAACCACATCTTGCACACCTAGAACAAACAAAACATTGTAATCAAGTTTGCTGTGAGAAAAAATAAAAATTAGGTTAAAAATACCAACGAGAAGTAAGGAGACATAAACTTAAAGGGCTTTTTCCTCGCACATTCCATTCTAATTTACAACCTAGAACACCACTTCCAGTAAGGCTCTGTTGCCCTAGTAACCAGATTTGGTAAAGGAGAAATGCTGCCGCCTTGTGGCCGATTCCCGCAAGAGCAGCTTTTAACCCCCAGCTAATGGTCACTTACCATTCACAAGGACTCAGGGCTGTAAAGGACACCTGCCCTCAAAATTGTGCTGAGGTAGGGAATGGATAAAAAAATTCAAAACAGGCAAAATGTTCACGAAGATAGTATGAAGAGGTAAGTTTTACTCACTCTCTTTTTAAAAAAAGGAAAATGGATAAAAGCTCAGCCTCAGGAAGTATTAGACTCATGCAATCTAATCTACAAAAAGTTTTCAACTCACACCAGTCGACTGACCATTGGCAAAAAGTCTACAAACAATAAATGCTGAAGAGGTTTAAGAGAACTGTGTACCCTCTAGCTGCTGGTGAGATGTAAAAGGGTTAAACGCTAATAATGAGAACAGAAAGAAGCTGCGTTGAAAAGAAAAATTGAGGTACCATTCAATCCAGCAGGCGCACCAAAGGGCCTCTCACCTGAGAAGACCAGAATGAAGAAGACCCGGGCTGCAAAAGCTGCACTGCAGCCTTATTCACAATAGACAAGACAGTGAAGCAACCAAAATGTCCATCAACAGATGAAAGGATAAAGAAGAAGTGGTCCATGTACACAATGAATACTAGCCATGGAAAACAATGAAACACTGCTCTTTGAGGCACCATAGATGATCTTGGAGATAATCACAGAACATGAGGTAAGTCGGAAAGGAAAAGTCCTATAACCTATGATATCACTTATAGGCGTTATCTAATAACTGACACAAATGAACATATTTCCACAGAGAAAGGCAATCACAGACTTATTAAAAAAAAAAAAACTATGCTTATCTAAAAGGAAAGGTGGGGGGAATGGATACATGAAGATTAGCGTTACCATATGTATACAAATACATATTATATACATATATCAAAAAGACCGACCATATAGCAAGGAAGGATTACGGAACACTCTGTAATAATTTACACGGGAAGAGGATCTCTACATAAATAGGTATATATGATATGTAGATGAACCAGAGAGTGTACACCTTGGACAAGCAACATTCTAACCATTACCCCAATTGAAAAAATTAAAACAACGAACTAGGAGTAATGAGACATAAACTTATGGGGGGTTTTCCTGGCACATTCCATCCAAATTGAAAACCTAGGCAGACAACTTCCAGAACGGCTCTGCTGCCCTAGTACCCAGATTTGGGAATCGAGAAATGCTGCATCCTTGTGGCCGTTTCCCACAACAGCAGCTTTGAACCCACTGCAAAAGGTCACTAATTATTCACCAATTGCAGGTCTGTAAATGACACCGGCCCTCCAAAAAATACTGAGGTCGAAAATCGACCAAAAAATTCTAGAGTGCAACCTTCCAAAAAGAAAATTTGAAGAGGTATATTACACTCACACTTTCTTTCTTTTTTCTTTTAACAGAAAAGTAAAAGGCGTGGAAAAATGATGAATTGTAGGAATTTTTACAGACATGTAAACCCAAATTACAAAAACCTGTCAGCTCACACCAGTCAGAATGGCCATCAACAAAAATGCTGCAAACTAGAAATGCTGACGTGATTGTGGAGAAATGCGTACCCTCGATTCTAAGGGGCACGTGGTAAGAGCCACTAATGAAAGCACAATTGAGGTGCCTTGAAAAGGTAAACGTTGAGCTACCATACCAGTCAATCAATCATACCCACTGCTGGGTCTATCCCCTGAGAAAAGGAAAATCAAAAATCACAGGCTGGCAATCCTGCACTCCAGCAATATTTACCATAGGCAACACTTGGAAGCAACGAAAATGTCCATCAACAGAGGAATGCACCAAGAAGAAGTGGTCCATGTACACATGGAATATTAGCCATGGAAAACATTGAAGCACTGCTCTTTGAGGCACCATAGATGAGCCTGGAGATAATCACAAAACATGAAGTAGGTCGGAAAGCAAAACACCTATATCCTATATTATCACTTATGGCATTATCTAATAACTGGCACAGATGAACGTATTTCCAAAGAGAAAGACACTCACAGGCTGAGAAAACAAACTATGCTCATCTGAAAGGAAAGGAGGGGGGAAATTGAGAAATGAAGATTAGTGTTCCTATACATATACAAATACATATTTTGTACATGTATCACAAAGACCGAACATATAGCAAGGGAGGTTGACGGAACACTGTAATATTTTACATGGAAAGAGGATCTGTACATTAATAGACATACATAATGTACAAATGAACCAGATTGTGTACACCTAGGATAAACAATATTCTAAACTTTACCCAGATTAAAAAACTTTTAAAAACCAAGAAGAAGCAATGAGACATAAACTTATGGGGATTTCTCCTGGCAAATTCCATTCTAATTTACAACCTAGGACAATGACTTCCAGAAAGGCTCTGCTGCCCTAGTACCCAGATTGGGGAATGGAGAAATGCTACCTCCTTGTGGCCGTTTCCCACAACAGCAGGTTTGAACCCACTGCGAAAGGTCACTAAATTTTCACCAACTTGCAGTTCTGTAAATGACACCTGCCCTCGAGAAAATTTCTGGGGTCAAAAATCGACCAAAAAATTCAAAAGAGGGCAACCTTCGAAGAAGACAATTTCAAGAGCTACATTGTACTCACGGTTTTTTCTTTTAAGAGAAAAGAGAACGATGTAGGAATATGATGAATTTTAAAAAATTTAATGACAGGCATACCCATATTACAAAAACCTATCAGCTCACAGCAGTCAGAATGGCCATTAGGAAAAATGCTGCAAAAAATAAACGGTGAAGGGAGTGTGGAGAAATGCGTACCCTCGGTTGTAAGGGGGGGCATGTAAAGAGCCACTAATGAAAACACAGTGTAGGTGCTTTGAAAAGGGAAACATTGAGCTACCAGTCAATCAATCACAACCACTGCTTGGCCTATCACCTGAGAAAATGAGAATCAAAAAGTCACAGGCTGGCAAACCTGTACGCCAGCAAGATTTACCATAGCCAGCACTTGGAAGCAACGAAAATGTCCATCAACCGAGGAATGCACCAAGAAGAAGTGGTCCACGTACACAATGGAATATTACTCTAATAATAAATATAAATGAAATTTAAAAACAAACAAAAGCAAGGAGACGTCAACATTTGTGGGTTTATCCGGGCACATGGCACTCTAACTTATAACCGAAGAACACCACTGGCCGGTAGGTCTGTTTCCCTAGTACCAGCAAGGGGAACGTAGAAAGGCTGCCGCTCTCTGGCCGTTACCTGCAAAAGCAGGTTTAAAGCCTGAGCTAATGGTCACTTCATATGAACAAGTACTGCAGGGCTGTAAATGAAACCTGCCCTCAAAATGTCTTGAGGGAGATAATGGCCAAAATATTTCAAATGGTGACACATACTTTAAGAAAACACTTTGAAGAAATAAGCTCTAATCACAGCTGGAAAAATAAAAAGGACATGTCTTAAAGATCAATTTCAACGCATTATGAGACACATGCAAATTCAACCACAAAGAGGTATCAGCTCACACCACTCAGAATAACCATCAGCAAAAACTACAAAGAATAAATCCTGAAGGAGCTGGGAAGAAATACATACCCTCCACTTTAAGTGGGACGTAACCTGGAAAGAGCCACTAAGGAGAACAGAATAGAGGTGCCTTTAAAAGGTAAACATTGAGCTACCATATGTTCCAGCAGACCTATTCCTGGACCTATAAACTAAGAAGACAGAATTGGAAGGACACAGGCACGCAAATCTGCATTGCATAGTATTACAGTAGCCAAGATATGGAAGTAACCAAAAAGTCCACCGACAGATGGGTGGACAAAGAAGAACTGCTACCTGTACAGATGGAATATGAGCTAGTGAAAAAAATGAAACGATGCCATTTCCAGCACCACAGATGAGTCTAGAAGTAATCACGCAACTTGGAGTAAGTGAGAAAGCGAAAAACACATATCCTATCGTATCACATATAGGTGTTACCTAAAAAATGATACAAACAAAGATATTTCCACAGAGAAACACTTTCATAGATTCATTAAAAAACTTATGGTTCACCAAATGGACAGGTGTGAGGATTGGATACATTACCATATTGAGGTTAACAGAGAGACACAAACACATGTGAAATATAGAATCACCAAAGACCTACGCAATACCAAGAGAAGACTACTCAACATTGTGTCATAACCTACATGGGAAAAGGATCCGAAGAAGAATAGATATATGTATATGTGTGAAAGAACCACATCTTGCACACCTAGAACAAACAAAACATTGTAATCAAGTTTGCTGTGAGAAAAAATAAAAATTAGGTTAAAAATACCAACGAGAAGTAAGGAGACATAAACTTAAAGGGCTTTTTCCTCGCACATTCCATTCTAATTTACAACCTAGAACACCACTTCCAGTAAGGCTCTGTTGCCCTAGTAACCAGATTTGGTAAAGGAGAAATGCTGCCGCCTTGTGGCCGATTCCCGCAAGAGCAGCTTTTAACCCCCAGCTAATGGTCACTTACCATTCACAAGGACTCAGGGCTGTAAAGGACACCTGCCCTCAAAATTGTGCTGAGGTAGGGAATGGATAAAAAAATTCAAAACAGGCAAAATGTTCACGAAGATAGTATGAAGAGGTAAGTTTTACTCACTCTCTTTTTAAAAAAAGGAAAATGGATAAAAGCTCAGCCTCAGGAAGTATTAGACTCATGCAATCTAATCTACAAAAAGTTTTCAACTCACACCAGTCGACTGACCATTGGCAAAAAGTCTACAAACAATAAATGCTGAAGAGGTTTAAGAGAACTGTGTACCCTCTAGCTGCTGGTGAGATGTAAAAGGGTTAAACGCTAATAATGAGAACAGAAAGAAGCTGCGTTGAAAAGAAAAATTGAGGTACCATTCAATCCAGCAGGCGCACCAAAGGGCCTCTCACCTGAGAAGACCAGAATGAAGAAGACCCGGGCTGCAAAAGCTGCACTGCAGCCTTATTCACAATAGACAAGACAGTGAAGCAACCAAAATGTCCATCAACAGATGAAAGGATAAAGAAGAAGTGGTCCATGTACACAATGAATACTAGCCATGGAAAACAATGAAACACTGCTCTTTGAGGCACCATAGATGATCTTGGAGATAATCACAGAACATGAGGTAAGTCGGAAAGGAAAAGTCCTATAACCTATGATATCACTTATAGGCGTTATCTAATAACTGACACAAATGAACATATTTCCACAGAGAAAGGCAATCACAGACTTATTAAAAAAAAAAAAACTATGCTTATCTAAAAGGAAAGGTGGGGGGAATGGATACATGAAGATTAGCGTTACCATATGTATACAAATACATATTATATACATATATCAAAAAGACCGACCATATAGCAAGGAAGGATTACGGAACACTCTGTAATAATTTACACGGGAAGAGGATCTCTACATAAATAGGTATATATGATATGTAGATGAACCAGAGAGTGTACACCTTGGACAAGCAACATTCTAACCATTACCCCAATTGAAAAAATTAAAACAACGAACTAGGAGTAATGAGACATAAACTTATGGGGGGTTTTCCTGGCACATTCCATCCAAATTGAAAACCTAGGCAGACAACTTCCAGAACGGCTCTGCTGCCCTAGTACCCAGATTTGGGAATCGAGAAATGCTGCATCCTTGTGGCCGTTTCCCACAACAGCAGCTTTGAACCCACTGCAAAAGGTCACTAATTATTCACCAATTGCAGGTCTGTAAATGACACCGGCCCTCCAAAAAATACTGAGGTCGAAAATCGACCAAAAAATTCTAGAGTGCAACCTTCCAAAAAGAAAATTTGAAGAGGTATATTACACTCACACTTTCTTTCTTTTTTCTTTTAACAGAAAAGTAAAAGGCGTGGAAAAATGATGAATTGTAGGAATTTTTACAGACATGTAAACCCAAATTACAAAAACCTGTCAGCTCACACCAGTCAGAATGGCCATCAACAAAAATGCTGCAAACTAGAAATGCTGACGTGATTGTGGAGAAATGCGTACCCTCGATTCTAAGGGGCACGTGGTAAGAGCCACTAATGAAAGCACAATTGAGGTGCCTTGAAAAGGTAAACGTTGAGCTACCATACCAGTCAATCAATCATACCCACTGCTGGGTCTATCCCCTGAGAAAAGGAAAATCAAAAATCACAGGCTGGCAATCCTGCACTCCAGCAATATTTACCATAGGCAACACTTGGAAGCAACGAAAATGTCCATCAACAGAGGAATGCACCAAGAAGAAGTGGCCCATGTACACATGGAATATTAGCCATGGAAAACATTGAAGCACTGCTCTTTGAGGCACCATAGATGAGCCTGGAGATAATCACAAAACATGAAGTAGGTCGGAAAGCAAAACACCTATATCCTATATTATCACTTATGGCATTATCTAATAACTGGCACAGATGAACGTATTTCCAAAGAGAAAGACACTCACAGGCTGAGAAAACAAACTATGCTCATCTGAAAGGAAAGGAGGGGGGAAATTGAGAAATGAAGATTAGTGTTCCTATACATATACAAATACATATTTTGTACATGTATCAAAAAGACCGAACATATAGCAAGGGAGGTTGACGGAACACTGTAATATTTTACATGGGAAGAGGATCTGTACATTAATAGACATACATAATGTACAAATGAACCAGATTGTGTACACCTAGGATAAACAATATTCTAAACTTTACCCAGATTAAAAAACTTTTAAAAACCAAGAAGAAGTAATGAGACATAAACTTATGGGGATTTCTCCTGGCAAATTCCATTCTAATTTACAACCTAGGACAATGACTTCCAGAAAGGCTCTGCTGCCCTAGTACCCAGATTGGGGAATGGAGAAATGCTACCTCCTTGTGGCCGTTTCCCACAACAGCAGGTTTGAACCCACTGCGAAAGGTCACTAAATTTTCACCAACTTGCAGTTCTGTAAATGACACCTGCCCTCGAGAAAATTTCTGGGGTCCAAAATCGACCAAAAAATTCAAAAGAGGGCAACCTTCGAAGAAGACAATTTCAAGAGCTACATTGTACTCACGGTTTTTTCTTTTAAGAGAAAAGAGAACGATGTAGGAATATGATGAATTTTAAAAAATTTAATGACAGGCATACCCATATTACAAAAACCTATCAGCTCACAGCAGTCAGAATGGCCATTAGGAAAAATGCTGCAAAAAATAAACGGTGAAGGGAGTGTGGAGAAATGCGTACCCTCGGTTGTAAGGGGGGGCATGTAAAGAGCCACTAATGAAAACACAGTGTAGGTGCTTTGAAAAGGGAAACATTGAGCTACCAGTCAATCAATCACAACCACTGCTTGGCCTATCACCTGAGAAAATGAGAATCAAAAAGTCACAGGCTGGCAAACCTGTACGCCAGCAAGATTTACCATAGCCAGCACTTGGAAGCAATGAAAATGTCCATCAACCGAGGAATGCACCAAGAAGAAGTGGTCCACGTACACAATGGAATATTACTCTAATAATAAATATAAATGAAATTTAAAAACAAACAAAAGCAAGGAGACGTCAACATTTGTGGGTTTATCCGGGCACATGGCACTCTAACTTATAACCGAAGAACACCACTGGCCGGTAGGTCTGTTTCCCTAGTACCAGCAAGGGGAACGTAGAAAGGCTGCCGCTCTCTGGCCGTTACCTGCAAA
Organism: Balaenoptera borealis; assembly: GCF_965194805.1. NCBI lineage: Eukaryota > Metazoa > Chordata > Mammalia > Artiodactyla > Balaenopteridae > Balaenoptera > Balaenoptera borealis. Next base: position 21,517 of record NW_028122261.1, read on the forward strand.
AGCAGGTTTAAAGCCTGAGCTAATGGTCACTTCATATGAACAAGTACTGCAGGGCTGTAAATGAAACCTGCCCTCAAAATGTCTTGAGGGAGATAATGGCCAAAATATTTCAAATGGTGACACATACTTTAAGAAAACACTTTGAAGAAATAAGCTCTAATCACAGCTGGAAAAATAAAAAGGACATGTCTTAAAGATCAATTTCAACGCATTATGAGACACATGCAAATTCAACCACAAAGAGGTATCAGCTCACACCACTCAGAATAACCATCAGCAAAAACTACAAAGAATAAATCCTGAAGGAGCTGGGAAGAAATACATACCCTCCACTTTAAGTGGGACGTAACCTGGAAAGAGCCACTAAGGAGAACAGAATAGAGGTGCCTTTAAAAGGTAAACATTGAGCTACCATATGTTCCAGCAGACCTATTCCTGGACCTATAAACTAAGAAGACAGAATTGGAAGGACACAGGCACGCAAATCTGCATTGCATAGTATTACAGTAGCCAAGATATGGAAGTAACCAAAAAGTCCACCGACAGATGGGTGGACAAAGAAGAACTGCTACCTGTACAGATGGAATATGAGCTAGTGAAAAAAATGAAACGATGCCATTTCCAGCACCACAGATGAGTCTAGAAGTAATCACGCAACTTGGAGTAAGTGAGAAAGCGAAAAACACATATCCTATCGTATCACATATAGGTGTTACCTAAAAAATGATACAAACAAAGATATTTCCACAGAGAAACACTTTCATAGATTCATTAAAAAACTTATGGTTCACCAAATGGACAGGTGTGAGGATTGGATACATTACCATATTGAGGTTAACAGAGAGACACAAACACATGTGAAATATAGAATCACCAAAGACCTACGCAATACCAAGAGAAGACTACTCAACATTGTGTCATAACCTACATGGGAAAAGGATCCGAAGAAGAATAGATATATGTATATGTGTGAAAGAACCACATCTTGCACACCTAGAACAAACAAAACATTGTAATCAAGTTTGCTGTGAGAAAAAATAAAAATTAGGTTAAAAATACCAACGAGAAGTAAGGAGACATAAACTTAAAGGGCTTTTTCCTCGCACATTCCATTCTAATTTACAACCTAGAACACCACTTCCAGTAAGGCTCTGTTGCCCTAGTAACCAGATTTGGTAAAGGAGAAATGCTGCCGCCTTGTGGCCGATTCCCGCAAGAGCAGCTTTTAACCCCCAGCTAATGGTCACTTACCATTCACAAGGACTCAGGGCTGTAAAGGACACCTGCCCTCAAAATTGTGCTGAGGTAGGGAATGGATAAAAAAATTCAAAACAGGCAAAATGTTCACGAAGATAGTATGAAGAGGTAAGTTTTACTCACTCTCTTTTTAAAAAAAGGAAAATGGATAAAAGCTCAGCCTCAGGAAGTATTAGACTCATGCAATCTAATCTACAAAAAGTTTTCAACTCACACCAGTCGACTGACCATTGGCAAAAAGTCTACAAACAATAAATGCTGAAGAGGTTTAAGAGAACCGTGTACCCTCTAGCTGCTGGTGAGATGTAAAAGGGTTAAACGCTAATAATGAGAACAGAAAGAAGCTGCGTTGAAAAGAAAAATTGAGGTACCATTCAATCCAGCAGGCGCACCAAAGGGCCTCTCACCTGAGAAGACCAGAATGAAGAAGACCCGGGCTGCAAAAGCTGCACTGCAGCCTTATTCACAATAGACAAGACAGTGAAGCAACCAAAATGTCCATCAACAGATGAAAGGATAAAGAAGAAGTGGTCCATGTACACAATGAATACTAGCCATGGAAAACAATGAAACACTGCTCTTTGAGGCACCATAGATGATCTTGGAGATAATCACAGAACATGAGGTAAGTCGGAAAGGAAAAGTCCTATAACCTATGATATCACTTATAGGCGTTATCTAATAACTGACACAAATGAACATATTTCCACAGAGAAAGGCAATCACAGACTTATTAAAAAAAAAAAAACTATGCTTATCTAAAAGGAAAGGTGGGGGGAATGGATACATGAAGATTAGCGTTACCATATGTATACAAATACATATTATATACATATATCAAAAAGACCGACCATATAGCAAGGAAGGATTACGGAACACTCTGTAATAATTTACACGGGAAGAGGATCTCTACATAAATAGGTATATATGATATGTAGATGAACCAGAGAGTGTACACCTTGGACAAGCAACATTCTAACCATTACCCCAATTGAAAAAATTAAAACAACGAACTAGGAGTAATGAGACATAAACTTATGGGGGGTTTTCCTGGCACATTCCATCCAAATTGAAAACCTAGGCAGACAACTTCCAGAACGGCTCTGCTGCCCTAGTACCCAGATTTGGGAATCGAGAAATGCTGCATCCTTGTGGCCGTTTCCCACAACAGCAGCTTTGAACCCACTGCAAAAGGTCACTAATTATTCACCAATTGCAGGTCTGTAAATGACACCGGCCCTCCAAAAAATACTGAGGTCGAAAATCGACCAAAAAATTCTAGAGTGCAACCTTCCAAAAAGAAAATTTGAAGAGGTATATTACACTCACACTTTCTTTCTTTTTTCTTTTAACAGAAAAGTAAAAGGCGTGGAAAAATGATGAATTGTAGGAATTTTTACAGACATGTAAACCCAAATTACAAAAACCTGTCAGCTCACACCAGTCAGAATGGCCATCAACAAAAATGCTGCAAACTAGAAATGCTGACGTGATTGTGGAGAAATGCGTACCCTCGATTCTAAGGGGCACGTGGTAAGAGCCACTAATGAAAGCACAATTGAGGTGCCTTGAAAAGGTAAACGTTGAGCTACCATACCAGTCAATCAATCATACCCACTGCTGGGTCTATCCCCTGAGAAAAGGAAAATCAAAAATCACAGGCTGGCAATCCTGCACTCCAGCAATATTTACCATAGGCAACACTTGGAAGCAACGAAAATGTCCATCAACAGAGGAATGCACCAAGAAGAAGTGGTCCATGTACACATGGAATATTAGCCATGGAAAACATTGAAGCACTGCTCTTTGAGGCACCATAGATGAGCCTGGAGATAATCACAAAACATGAAGTAGGTCGGAAAGCAAAACACCTATATCCTATATTATCACTTATGGCATTATCTAATAACTGGCACAGATGAACGTATTTCCAAAGAGAAAGACACTCACAGGCTGAGAAAACAAACTATGCTCATCTGAAAGGAAAGGAGGGGGGAAATTGAGAAATGAAGATTAGTGTTCCTATACATATACAAATACATATTTTGTACATGTATCACAAAGACCGAACATATAGCAAGGGAGGTTGACGGAACACTGTAATATTTTACATGGAAAGAGGATCTGTACATTAATAGACATACATAATGTACAAATGAACCAGATTGTGTACACCTAGGATAAACAATATTCTAAACTTTACCCAGATTAAAAAACTTTTAAAAACCAAGAAGAAGTAATGAGACATAAACTTATGGGGATTTCTCCTGGCAAATTCCATTCTAATTTACAACCTAGGACAATGACTTCCAGAAAGGCTCTGCTGCCCTAGTACCCAGATTGGGGAATGGAGAAATGCTACCTCCTTGTGGCCGTTTCCCACAACAGCAGGTTTGAACCCACTGCGAAAGGTCACTAAATTTTCACCAACTTGCAGTTCTGTAAATGACACCTGCCCTCGAGAAAATTTCTGGGGTCAAAAATCGACCAAAAAATTCAAAAGAGGGCAACCTTCGAAGAAGACAATTTCAAGAGCTACATTGTACTCACGGTTTTTTCTTTTAAGAGAAAAGAGAACGATGTAGGAATATGATGAATTTTAAAAAATTTAATGACAGGCATACCCATATTACAAAAACCTATCAGCTCACAGCAGTCAGAATGGCCATTAGGAAAAATGCTGCAAAAAATAAACGGTGAAGGGAGTGTGGAGAAATGCGTACCCTCGGTTGTAAGGGGGGGCATGTAAAGAGCCACTAATGAAAACACAGTGTAGGTGCTTTGAAAAGGGAAACATTGAGCTACCAGTCAATCAATCACAACCACTGCTTGGCCTATCACCTGAGAAAATGAGAATCAAAAAGTCACAGGCTGGCAAACCTGTACGCCAGCAAGATTTACCATAGCCAGCACTTGGAAGCAACGAAAATGTCCATCAACCGAGGAATGCACCAAGAAGAAGTGGTCCACGTACACAATGGAATATTACTCTAATAATAAATATAAATGAAATTTAAAAACAAACAAAAGCAAGGAGACGTCAACATTTGTGGGTTTATCCGGGCACATGGCACTCTAACTTATAACCGAAGAACACCACTGGCCGGTAGGTCTGTTTCCCTAGTACCAGCAAGGGGAACGTAGAAAGGCTGCCGCTCTCTGGCCGTTACCTGCAAAAGCAGGTTTAAAGCCTGAGCTAATGGTCACTTCATATGAACAAGTACTGCAGGGCTGTAAATGAAACCTGCCCTCAAAATGTCTTGAGGGAGATAATGGCCAAAATATTTCAAATGGTGACACATACTTTAAGAAAACACTTTGAAGAAATAAGCTCTAATCACAGCTGGAAAAATAAAAAGGACATGTCTTAAAGATCAATTTCAACGCATTATGAGACACATGCAAATTCAACCACAAAGAGGTATCAGCTCACACCACTCAGAATAACCATCAGCAAAAACTACAAAGAATAAATCCTGAAGGAGCTGGGAAGAAATACATACCCTCCACTTTAAGTGGGACGTAACCTGGAAAGAGCCACTAAGGAGAACAGAATAGAGGTGCCTTTAAAAGGTAAACATTGAGCTACCATATGTTCCAGCAGACCTATTCCTGGACCTATAAACTAAGAAGACAGAATTGGAAGGACACAGGCACGCAAATCTGCATTGCATAGTATTACAGTAGCCAAGATATGGAAGTAACCAAAAAGTCCACCGACAGATGGGTGGACAAAGAAGAACTGCTACCTGTACAGATGGAATATGAGCTAGTGAAAAAAATGAAACGATGCCATTTCCAGCACCACAGATGAGTCTAGAAGTAATCACGCAACTTGGAGTAAGTGAGAAAGCGAAAAACACATATCCTATCGTATCACATATAGGTGTTACCTAAAAAATGATACAAACAAAGATATTTCCACAGAGAAACACTTTCATAGATTCATTAAAAAACTTATGGTTCACCAAATGGACAGGTGTGAGGATTGGATACATTACCATATTGAGGTTAACAGAGAGACACAAACACATGTGAAATATAGAATCACCAAAGACCTACGCAATACCAAGAGAAGACTACTCAACATTGTGTCATAACCTACATGGGAAAAGGATCCGAAGAAGAATAGATATATGTATATGTGTGAAAGAACCACATCTTGCACACCTAGAACAAACAAAACATTGTAATCAAGTTTGCTGTGAGAAAAAATAAAAATTAGGTTAAAAATACCAACGAGAAGTAAGGAGACATAAACTTAAAGGGCTTTTTCCTCGCACATTCCATTCTAATTTACAACCTAGAACACCACTTCCAGTAAGGCTCTGTTGCCCTAGTAACCAGATTTGGTAAAGGAGAAATGCTGCCGCCTTGTGGCCGATTCCCGCAAGAGCAGCTTTTAACCCCCAGCTAATGGTCACTTACCATTCACAAGGACTCAGGGCTGTAAAGGACACCTGCCCTCAAAATTGTGCTGAGGTAGGGAATGGATAAAAAAATTCAAAACAGGCAAAATGTTCACGAAGATAGTATGAAGAGGTAAGTTTTACTCACTCTCTTTTTAAAAAAAGGAAAATGGATAAAAGCTCAGCCTCAGGAAGTATTAGACTCATGCAATCTAATCTACAAAAAGTTTTCAACTCACACCAGTCGACTGACCATTGGCAAAAAGTCTACAAACAATAAATGCTGAAGAGGTTTAAGAGAACTGTGTACCCTCTAGCTGCTGGTGAGATGTAAAAGGGTTAAACGCTAATAATGAGAACAGAAAGAAGCTGCGTTGAAAAGAAAAATTGAGGTACCATTCAATCCAGCAGGCGCACCAAAGGGCCTCTCACCTGAGAAGACCAGAATGAAGAAGACCCGGGCTGCAAAAGCTGCACTGCAGCCTTATTCACAATAGACAAGACAGTGAAGCAACCAAAATGTCCATCAACAGATGAAAGGATAAAGAAGAAGTGGTCCATGTACACAATGAATACTAGCCATGGAAAACAATGAAACACTGCTCTTTGAGGCACCATAGATGATCTTGGAGATAATCACAGAACATGAGGTAAGTCGGAAAGGAAAAGTCCTATAACCTATGATATCACTTATAGGCGTTATCTAATAACTGACACAAATGAACATATTTCCACAGAGAAAGGCAATCACAGACTTATTAAAAAAAAAAAAACTATGCTTATCTAAAAGGAAAGGTGGGGGGAATGGATACATGAAGATTAGCGTTACCATATGTATACAAATACATATTATATACATATATCAAAAAGACCGACCATATAGCAAGGAAGGATTACGGAACACTCTGTAATAATTTACACGGGAAGAGGATCTCTACATAAATAGGTATATATGATATGTAGATGAACCAGAGAGTGTACACCTTGGACAAGCAACATTCTAACCATTACCCCAATTGAAAAAATTAAAACAACGAACTAGGAGTAATGAGACATAAACTTATGGGGGGTTTTCCTGGCACATTCCATCCAAATTGAAAACCTAGGCAGACAACTTCCAGAACGGCTCTGCTGCCCTAGTACCCAGATTTGGGAATCGAGAAATGCTGCATCCTTGTGGCCGTTTCCCACAACAGCAGCTTTGAACCCACTGCAAAAGGTCACTAATTATTCACCAATTGCAGGTCTGTAAATGACACCGGCCCTCCAAAAAATACTGAGGTCGAAAATCGACCAAAAAATTCTAGAGTGCAACCTTCCAAAAAGAAAATTTGAAGAGGTATATTACACTCACACTTTCTTTCTTTTTTCTTTTAACAGAAAAGTAAAAGGCGTGGAAAAATGATGAATTGTAGGAATTTTTACAGACATGTAAACCCAAATTACAAAAACCTGTCAGCTCACACCAGTCAGAATGGCCATCAACAAAAATGCTGCAAACTAGAAATGCTGACGTGATTGTGGAGAAATGCGTACCCTCGATTCTAAGGGGCACGTGGTAAGAGCCACTAATGAAAGCACAATTGAGGTGCCTTGAAAAGGTAAACGTTGAGCTACCATACCAGTCAATCAATCATACCCACTGCTGGGTCTATCCCCTGAGAAAAGGAAAATCAAAAATCACAGGCTGGCAATCCTGCACTCCAGCAATATTTACCATAGGCAACACTTGGAAGCAACGAAAATGTCCATCAACAGAGGAATGCACCAAGAAGAAGTGGCCCATGTACACATGGAATATTAGCCATGGAAAACATTGAAGCACTGCTCTTTGAGGCACCATAGATGAGCCTGGAGATAATCACAAAACATGAAGTAGGTCGGAAAGCAAAACACCTATATCCTATATTATCACTTATGGCATTATCTAATAACTGGCACAGATGAACGTATTTCCAAAGAGAAAGACACTCACAGGCTGAGAAAACAAACTATGCTCATCTGAAAGGAAAGGAGGGGGGAAATTGAGAAATGAAGATTAGTGTTCCTATACATATACAAATACATATTTTGTACATGTATCAAAAAGACCGAACATATAGCAAGGGAGGTTGACGGAACACTGTAATATTTTACATGGGAAGAGGATCTGTACATTAATAGACATACATAATGTACAAATGAACCAGATTGTGTACACCTAGGATAAACAATATTCTAAACTTTACCCAGATTAAAAAACTTTTAAAAACCAAGAAGAAGTAATGAGACATAAACTTATGGGGATTTCTCCTGGCAAATTCCATTCTAATTTACAACCTAGGACAATGACTTCCAGAAAGGCTCTGCTGCCCTAGTACCCAGATTGGGGAATGGAGAAATGCTACCTCCTTGTGGCCGTTTCCCACAACAGCAGGTTTGAACCCACTGCGAAAGGTCACTAAATTTTCACCAACTTGCAGTTCTGTAAATGACACCTGCCCTCGAGAAAATTTCTGGGGTCCAAAATCGACCAAAAAATTCAAAAGAGGGCAACCTTCGAAGAAGACAATTTCAAGAGCTACATTGTACTCACGGTTTTTTCTTTTAAGAGAAAAGAGAACGATGTAGGAATATGATGAATTTTAAAAAATTTAATGACAGGCATACCCATATTACAAAAACCTATCAGCTCACAGCAGTCAGAATGGCCATTAGGAAAAATGCTGCAAAAAATAAACGGTGAAGGGAGTGTGGAGAAATGCGTACCCTCGGTTGTAAGGGGGGGCATGTAAAGAGCCACTAATGAAAACACAGTGTAGGTGCTTTGAAAAGGGAAACATTGAGCTACCAGTCAATCAATCACAACCACTGCTTGGCCTATCACCTGAGAAAATGAGAATCAAAAAGTCACAGGCTGGCAAACCTGTACGCCAGCAAGATTTACCATAGCCAGCACTTGGAAGCAATGAAAATGTCCATCAACCGAGGAATGCACCAAGAAGAAGTGGTCCACGTACACAATGGAATATTACTCTAATAATAAATATAAATGAAATTTAAAAACAAACAAAAGCAAGGAGACGTCAACATTTGTGGGTTTATCCGGGCACATGGCACTCTAACTTATAACCGAAGAACACCACTGGCCGGTAGGTCTGTTTCCCTAGTACCAGCAAGGGGAACGTAGAAAGGCTGCCGCTCTCTGGCCGTTACCTGCAAAAGCAGGTTTAAAGCCTGAGCTAATGGTCACTTCATATGAACAAGTACTGCAGGGCTGTAAATGAAACCTGCCCTCAAAATGTCTTGAGGGAGATAATGGCCAAAATATTTCAAATGGTGACACATACTTTAAGAAAACACTTTGAAGAAATAAGCTCTAATCACAGCTGGAAAAATAAAAAGGACATGTCTTAAAGATCAATTTCAACGCATTATGAGACACATGCAAATTCAACCACAAAGAGGTATCAGCTCACACCACTCAGAATAACCATCAGCAAAAACTACAAAGAATAAATCCTGAAGGAGCTGGGAAGAAATACATACCCTCCACTTTAAGTGGGACGTAACCTGGAAAGAGCCACTAAGGAGAACAGAATAGAGGTGCCTTTAAAAGGTAAACATTGAGCTACCATATGTTCCAGCAGACCTATTCCTGGACCTATAAACTAAGAAGACAGAATTGGAAGGACACAGGCACGCAAATCTGCATTGCATAGTATTACAGTAGCCAAGATATGGAAGTAACCAAAAAGTCCACCGACAGATGGGTGGACAAAGAAGAACTGCTACCTGTACAGATGGAATATGAGCTAGTGAAAAAAATGAAACGATGCCATTTCCAGCACCACAGATGAGTCTAGAAGTAATCACGCAACTTGGAGTAAGTGAGAAAGCGAAAAACACATATCCTATCGTATCACATATAGGTGTTACCTAAAAAATGATACAAACAAAGATATTTCCACAGAGAAACACTTTCATAGATTCATTAAAAAACTTATGGTTCACCAAATGGACAGGTGTGAGGATTGGATACATTACCATATTGAGGTTAACAGAGAGACACAAACACATGTGAAATATAGAATCACCAAAGACCTACGCAATACCAAGAGAAGACTACTCAACATTGTGTCATAACCTACATGGGAAAAGGATCCGAAGAAGAATAGATATATGTATATGTGTGAAAGAACCACATCTTGCACACCTAGAACAAACAAAACATTGTAATCAAGTTTGCTGTGAGAAAAAATAAAAATTAGGTTAAAAATACCAACGAGAAGTAAGGAGACATAAACTTAAAGGGCTTTTTCCTCGCACATTCCATTCTAATTTACAACCTAGAACACCACTTCCAGTAAGGCTCTGTTGCCCTAGTAACCAGATTTGGTAAAGGAGAAATGCTGCCGCCTTGTGGCCGATTCCCGCAAGAGCAGCTTTTAACCCCCAGCTAATGGTCACTTACCATTCACAAGGACTCAGGGCTGTAAAGGACACCTGCCCTCAAAATTGTGCTGAGGTAGGGAATGGATAAAAAAATTCAAAACAGGCAAAATGTTCACGAAGATAGTATGAAGAGGTAAGTTTTACTCACTCTCTTTTTAAAAAAAGGAAAATGGATAAAAGCTCAGCCTCAGGAAGTATTAGACTCATGCAATCTAATCTACAAAAAGTTTTCAACTCACACCAGTCGACTGACCATTGGCAAAAAGTCTACAAACAATAAATGCTGAAGAGGTTTAAGAGAACCGTGTACCCTCTAGCTGCTGGTGAGATGTAAAAGGGTTAAACGCTAATAATGAGAACAGAAAGAAGCTGCGTTGAAAAGAAAAATTGAGGTACCATTCAATCCAGCAGGCGCACCAAAGGGCCTCTCACCTGAGAAGACCAGAATGAAGAAGACCCGGGCTGCAAAAGCTGCACTGCAGCCTTATTCACAATAGACAAGACAGTGAAGCAACCAAAATGTCCATCAACAGATGAAAGGATAAAGAAGAAGTGGTCCATGTACACAATGAATACTAGCCATGGAAAACAATGAAACACTGCTCTTTGAGGCACCATAGATGATCTTGGAGATAATCACAGAACATGAGGTAAGTCGGAAAGGAAAAGTCCTATAACCTATGATATCACTTATAGGCGTTATCTAATAACTGACACAAATGAACATATTTCCACAGAGAAAGGCAATCACAGACTTATTAAAAAAAAAAAAACTATGCTTATCTAAAAGGAAAGGTGGGGGGAATGGATACATGAAGATTAGCGTTACCATATGTATACAAATACATATTATATACATATATCAAAAAGACCGACCATATAGCAAGGAAGGATTACGGAACACTCTGTAATAATTTACACGGGAAGAGGATCTCTACATAAATAGGTATATATGATATGTAGATGAACCAGAGAGTGTACACCTTGGACAAGCAACATTCTAACCATTACCCCAATTGAAAAAATTAAAACAACGAACTAGGAGTAATGAGACATAAACTTATGGGGGGTTTTCCTGGCACATTCCATCCAAATTGAAAACCTAGGCAGACAACTTCCAGAACGGCTCTGCTGCCCTAGTACCCAGATTTGGGAATCGAGAAATGCTGCATCCTTGTGGCCGTTTCCCACAACAGCAGCTTTGAACCCACTGCAAAAGGTCACTAATTATTCACCAATTGCAGGTCTGTAAATGACACCGGCCCTCCAAAAAATACTGAGGTCGAAAATCGACCAAAAAATTCTAGAGTGCAACCTTCCAAAAAGAAAATTTGAAGAGGTATATTACACTCACACTTTCTTTCTTTTTTCTTTTAACAGAAAAGTAAAAGGCGTGGAAAAATGATGAATTGTAGGAATTTTTACAGACATGTAAACCCAAATTACAAAAACCTGTCAGCTCACACCAGTCAGAATGGCCATCAACAAAAATGCTGCAAACTAGAAATGCTGACGTGATTGTGGAGAAATGCGTACCCTCGATTCTAAGGGGCACGTGGTAAGAGCCACTAATGAAAGCACAATTGAGGTGCCTTGAAAAGGTAAACGTTGAGCTACCATACCAGTCAATCAATCATACCCACTGCTGGGTCTATCCCCTGAGAAAAGGAAAATCAAAAATCACAGGCTGGCAATCCTGCACTCCAGCAATATTTACCATAGGCAACACTTGGAAGCAACGAAAATGTCCATCAACAGAGGAATGCACCAAGAAGAAGTGGTCCATGTACACATGGAATATTAGCCATGGAAAACATTGAAGCACTGCTCTTTGAGGCACCATAGATGAGCCTGGAGATAATCACAAAACATGAAGTAGGTCGGAAAGCAAAACACCTATATCCTATATTATCACTTATGGCATTATCTAATAACTGGCACAGATGAACGTATTTCCAAAGAGAAAGACACTCACAGGCTGAGAAAACAAACTATGCTCATCTGAAAGGAAAGGAGGGGGGAAATTGAGAAATGAAGATTAGTGTTCCTATACATATACAAATACATATTTTGTACATGTATCACAAAGACCGAACATATAGCAAGGGAGGTTGACGGAACACTGTAATATTTTACATGGAAAGAGGATCTGTACATTAATAGACATACATAATGTACAAATGAACCAGATTGTGTACACCTAGGATAAACAATATTCTAAACTTTACCCAGATTAAAAAACTTTTAAAAACCAAGAAGAAGTAATGAGACATAAACTTATGGGGATTTCTCCTGGCAAATTCCATTCTAATTTACAACCTAGGACAATGACTTCCAGAAAGGCTCTGCTGCCCTAGTACCCAGATTGGGGAATGGAGAAATGCTACCTCCTTGTGGCCGTTTCCCACAACAGCAGGTTTGAACCCACTGCGAAAGGTCACTAAATTTTCACCAACTTGCAGTTCTGTAAATGACACCTGCCCTCGAGAAAATTTCTGGGGTCAAAAATCGACCAAAAAATTCAAAAGAGGGCAACCTTCGAAGAAGACAATTTCAAGAGCTACATTGTACTCACGGTTTTTTCTTTTAAGAGAAAAGAGAACGATGTAGGAATATGATGAATTTTAAAAAATTTAATGACAGGCATACCCATATTACAAAAACCTATCAGCTCACAGCAGTCAGAATGGCCATTAGGAAAAATGCTGCAAAAAATAAACGGTGAAGGGAGTGTGGAGAAATGCGTACCCTCGGTTGTAAGGGGGGGCATGTAAAGAGCCACTAATGAAAACACAGTGTAGGTGCTTTGAAAAGGGAAACATTGAGCTACCAGTCAATCAATCACAACCACTGCTTGGCCTATCACCTGAGAAAATGAGAATCAAAAAGTCACAGGCTGGCAAACCTGTACGCCAGCAAGATTTACCATAGCCAGCACTTGGAAGCAACGAAAATGTCCATCAACCGAGGAATGCACCAAGAAGAAGTGGTCCACGTACACAATGGAATATTACTCTAATAATAAATATAAATGAAATTTAAAAACAAACAAAAGCAAGGAGACGTCAACATTTGTGGGTTTATCCGGGCACATGGCACTCTAACTTATAACCGAAGAACACCACTGGCCGGTAGGTCTGTTTCCCTAGTACCAGCAAGGGGAACGTAGAAAGGCTGCCGCTCTCTGGCCGTTACCTGCAAAAGCAGGTTTAAAGCCTGAGCTAATGGTCACTTCATATGAACAAGTACTGCAGGGCTGTAAATGAAACCTGCCCTCAAAATGTCTTGAGGGAGATAATGGCCAAAATATTTCAAATGGTGACACATACTTTAAGAAAACACTTTGAAGAAATAAGCTCTAATCACAGCTGGAAAAATAAAAAGGACATGTCTTAAAGATCAATTTCAACGCATTATGAGACACATGCAAATTCAACCACAAAGAGGTATCAGCTCACACCACTCAGAATAACCATCAGCAAAAACTACAAAGAATAAATCCTGAAGGAGCTGGGAAGAAATACATACCCTCCACTTTAAGTGGGACGTAACCTGGAAAGAGCCACTAAGGAGAACAGAATAGAGGTGCCTTTAAAAGGTAAACATTGAGCTACCATATGTTCCAGCAGACCTATTCCTGGACCTATAAACTAAGAAGACAGAATTGGAAGGACACAGGCACGCAAATCTGCATTGCATAGTATTACAGTAGCCAAGATATGGAAGTAACCAAAAAGTCCACCGACAGATGGGTGGACAAAGAAGAACTGCTACCTGTACAGATGGAATATGAGCTAGTGAAAAAAATGAAACGATGCCATTTCCAGCACCACAGATGAGTCTAGAAGTAATCACGCAACTTGGAGTAAGTGAGAAAGCGAAAAACACATATCCTATCGTATCACATATAGGTGTTACCTAAAAAATGATACAAACAAAGATATTTCCACAGAGAAACACTTTCATAGATTCATTAAAAAACTTATGGTTCACCAAATGGACAGGTGTGAGGATTGGATACATTACCATATTGAGGTTAACAGAGAGACACAAACACATGTGAAATATAGAATCACCAAAGACCTACGCAATACCAAGAGAAGACTACTCAACATTGTGTCATAACCTACATGGGAAAAGGATCCGAAGAAGAATAGATATATGTATATGTGTGAAAGAACCACATCTTGCACACCTAGAACAAACAAAACATTGTAATCAAGTTTGCTGTGAGAAAAAATAAAAATTAAGTTAAAAATACCAACGAGAAGTAAGGAGACATAAACTTAAAGGGCTTTTTCCTCGCACATTCCATTCTAATTTACAACCTAGAACACCACTTCCAGTAAGGCTCTGTTGCCCTAGTAACCAGATTTGGTAAAGGAGAAATGCTGCCGCCTTGTGGCCGATTCCCGCAAGAGCAGCTTTTAACCCCCAGCTAATGGTCACTTACCATTCACAAGGACTCAGGGCTGTAAAGGACACCTGCCCTCAAAATTGTGCTGAGGTAGGGAATGGATAAAAAAATTCAAAACAGGCAAAATGTTCACGAAGATAGTATGAAGAGGTAAGTTTTACTCACTCTCTTTTTAAAAAAAGGAAAATGGATAAAAGCTCAGCCTCAGGAAGTATTAGACTCATGCAATCTAATCTACAAAAAGTTTTCAACTCACACCAGTCGACTGACCATTGGCAAAAAGTCTACAAACAATAAATGCTGAAGAGGTTTAAGAGAACCGTGTACCCTCTAGCTGCTGGTGAGATGTAAAAGGGTTAAACGCTAATAATGAGAACAGAAAGAAGCTGCGTTGAAAAGAAAAATTGAGGTACCATTCAATCCAGCAGGCGCACCAAAGGGCCTCTCACCTGAGAAGACCAGAATGAAGAAGACCCGGGCTGCAAAAGCTGCACTGCAGCCTTATTCACAATAGACAAGACAGTGAAGCAACCAAAATGTCCATCAACAGATGAAAGGATAAAGAAGAAGTGGTCCATGTACACAATGAATACTAGCCATGGAAAACAATGAAACACTGCTCTTTGAGGCACCATAGATGATCTTGGAGATAATCACAGAACATGAGGTAAGTCGGAAAGGAAAAGTCCTATAACCTATGATATCACTTATAGGCGTTATCTAATAACTGACACAAATGAACATATTTCCACAGAGAAAGGCAATCACAGACTTATTAAAAAAAAAAAAACTATGCTTATCTAAAAGGAAAGGTGGGGGGAATGGATACATGAAGATTAGCGTTACCATATGTATACAAATACATATTATATACATATATCAAAAAGACCGACCATATAGCAAGGAAGGATTACGGAACACTCTGTAATAATTTACACGGGAAGAGGATCTCTACATAAATAGGTATATATGATATGTAGATGAACCAGAGAGTGTACACCTTGGACAAGCAACATTCTAACCATTACCCCAATTGAAAAAATTAAAACAACGAACTAGGAGTAATGAGACATAAACTTATGGGGGGTTTTCCTGGCACATTCCATCCAAATTGAAAACCTAGGCAGACAACTTCCAGAACGGCTCTGCTGCCCTAGTACCCAGATTTGGGAATCGAGAAATGCTGCATCCTTGTGGCCGTTTCCCACAACAGCAGCTTTGAACCCACTGCAAAAGGTCACTAATTATTCACCAATTGCAGGTCTGTAAATGACACCGGCCCTCCAAAAAATACTGAGGTCGAAAATCGACCAAAAAATTCTAGAGTGCAACCTTCCAAAAAGAAAATTTGAAGAGGTATATTACACTCACACTTTCTTTCTTTTTTCTTTTAACAGAAAAGTAAAAGGCGTGGAAAAATGATGAATTGTAGGAATTTTTACAGACATGTAAACCCAAATTACAAAAACCTGTCAGCTCACACCAGTCAGAATGGCCATCAACAAAAATGCTGCAAACTAGAAATGCTGACGTGATTGTGGAGAAATGCGTACCCTCGATTCTAAGGGGCACGTGGTAAGAGCCACTAATGAAAGCACAATTGAGGTGCCTTGAAAAGGTAAACGTTGAGCTACCATACCAGTCAATCAATCATACCCACTGCTGGGTCTATCCCCTGAGAAAAGGAAAATCAAAAATCACAGGCTGGCAATCCTGCACTCCAGCAATATTTACCATAGGCAACACTTGGAAGCAACGAAAATGTCCATCAACAGAGGAATGCACCAAGAAGAAGTGGTCCATGTACACATGGAATATTAGCCATGGAAAACATTGAAGCACTGCTCTTTGAGGCACCATAGATGAGCCTGGAGATAATCACAAAACATGAAGTAGGTCGGAAAGCAAAACACCTATATCCTATATTATCACTTATGGCATTATCTAATAACTGGCACAGATGAACGTATTTCCAAAGAGAAAGACACTCACAGGCTGAGAAAACAAACTATGCTCATCTGAAAGGAAAGGAGGGGGGAAATTGAGAAATGAAGATTAGTGTTCCTATACATATACAAATACATATTTTGTACATGTATCACAAAGACCGAACATATAGCAAGGGAGGTTGACGGAACACTGTAATATTTTACATGGAAAGAGGATCTGTACATTAATAGACATACATAATGTACAAATGAACCAGATTGTGTACACCTAGGATAAACAATATTCTAAACTTTACCCAGATTAAAAAACTTTTAAAAACCAAGAAGAAGTAATGAGACATAAACTTATGGGGATTTCTCCTGGCAAATTCCATTCTAATTTACAACCTAGGACAATGACTTCCAGAAAGGCTCTGCTGCCCTAGTACCCAGATTGGGGAATGGAGAAATGCTACCTCCTTGTGGCCGTTTCCCACAACAGCAGGTTTGAACCCACTGCGAAAGGTCACTAAATTTTCACCAACTTGCAGTTCTGTAAATGACACCTGCCCTCGAGAAAATTTCTGGGGTCCAAAATCGACCAAAAAATTCAAAAGAGGGCAACCTTCGAAGAAGACAATTTCAAGAGCTACATTGTACTCACGGTTTTTTCTTTTAAGAGAAAAGAGAACGATGTAGGAATATGATGAATTTTAAAAAATTTAATGACAGGCATACCCATATTACAAAAACCTATCAGCTCACAGCAGTCAGAATGGCCATTAGGAAAAATGCTGCAAAAAATAAACGGTGAAGGGAGTGTGGAGAAATGCGTACCCTCGGTTGTAAGGGGGGGCATGTAAAGAGCCACTAATGAAAACACAGTGTAGGTGCTTTGAAAAGGGAAACATTGAGCTACCAGTCAATCAATCACAACCACTGCTTGGCCTATCACCTGAGAAAATGAGAATCAAAAAGTCACAGGCTGGCAAACCTGTACGCCAGCAAGATTTACCATAGCCAGCACTTGGAAGCAACGAAAATGTCCATCAACCGAGGAATGCACCAAGAAGAAGTGGTCCACGTACACAATGGAATATTACTCTAATAATAAATATAAATGAAATTTAAAAACAAACAAAAGCAAGGAGACGTCAACATTTGTGGGTTTATCCGGGCACATGGCACTCTAACTTATAACCGAAGAACACCACTGGCCGGTAGGTCTGTTTCCCTAGTACCAGCAAGGGGAACGTAGAAAGGCTGCCGCTCTCTGGCCGTTACCTGCAAAAGCAGGTTTAAAGCCTGAGCTAATGGTCACTTCATATGAACAAGTACTGCAGGGCTGTAAATGAAACCTGCCCTCAAAATGTCTTGAGGGAGATAATGGCCAAAATATTTCAAATGGTGACACATACTTTAAGAAAACACTTTGAAGAAATAAGCTCTAATCACAGCTGGAAAAATAAAAAGGACATGTCTTAAAGATCAATTTCAACGCATTATGAGACACATGCAAATTCAACCACAAAGAGGTATCAGCTCACACCACTCAGAATAACCATCAGCAAAAACTACAAAGAATAAATCCTGAAGGAGCTGGGAAGAAATACATACCCTCCACTTTAAGTGGGACGTAACCTGGAAAGAGCCACTAAGGAGAACAGAATAGAGGTGCCTTTAAAAGGTAAACATTGAGCTACCATATGTTCCAGCAGACCTATTCCTGGACCTATAAACTAAGAAGACAGAATTGGAAGGACACAGGCACGCAAATCTGCATTGCATAGTATTACAGTAGCCAAGATATGGAAGTAACCAAAAAGTCCACCGACAGATGGGTGGACAAAGAAGAACTGCTACCTGTACAGATGGAATATGAGCTAGTGAAAAAAATGAAACGATGCCATTTCCAGCACCACAGATGAGTCTAG
The DNA here is from genome assembly GCF_965194805.1 of Balaenoptera borealis. NCBI lineage: Eukaryota > Metazoa > Chordata > Mammalia > Artiodactyla > Balaenopteridae > Balaenoptera > Balaenoptera borealis. Next base: position 39,896 of record NW_028122261.1, read on the forward strand.
AAGTAATCACGCAACTTGGAGTAAGTGAGAAAGCGAAAAACACATATCCTATCGTATCACATATAGGTGTTACCTAAAAAATGATACAAACAAAGATATTTCCACAGAGAAACACTTTCATAGATTCATTAAAAAACTTATGGTTCACCAAATGGACAGGTGTGAGGATTGGATACATTACCATATTGAGGTTAACAGAGAGACACAAACACATGTGAAATATAGAATCACCAAAGACCTACGCAATACCAAGAGAAGACTACTCAACATTGTGTCATAACCTACATGGGAAAAGGATCCGAAGAAGAATAGATATATGTATATGTGTGAAAGAACCACATCTTGCACACCTAGAACAAACAAAACATTGTAATCAAGTTTGCTGTGAGAAAAAATAAAAATTAAGTTAAAAATACCAACGAGAAGTAAGGAGACATAAACTTAAAGGGCTTTTTCCTCGCACATTCCATTCTAATTTACAACCTAGAACACCACTTCCAGTAAGGCTCTGTTGCCCTAGTAACCAGATTTGGTAAAGGAGAAATGCTGCCGCCTTGTGGCCGATTCCCGCAAGAGCAGCTTTTAACCCCCAGCTAATGGTCACTTACCATTCACAAGGACTCAGGGCTGTAAAGGACACCTGCCCTCAAAATTGTGCTGAGGTAGGGAATGGATAAAAAAATTCAAAACAGGCAAAATGTTCACGAAGATAGTATGAAGAGGTAAGTTTTACTCACTCTCTTTTTAAAAAAAGGAAAATGGATAAAAGCTCAGCCTCAGGAAGTATTAGACTCATGCAATCTAATCTACAAAAAGTTTTCAACTCACACCAGTCGACTGACCATTGGCAAAAAGTCTACAAACAATAAATGCTGAAGAGGTTTAAGAGAACCGTGTACCCTCTAGCTGCTGGTGAGATGTAAAAGGGTTAAACGCTAATAATGAGAACAGAAAGAAGCTGCGTTGAAAAGAAAAATTGAGGTACCATTCAATCCAGCAGGCGCACCAAAGGGCCTCTCACCTGAGAAGACCAGAATGAAGAAGACCCGGGCTGCAAAAGCTGCACTGCAGCCTTATTCACAATAGACAAGACAGTGAAGCAACCAAAATGTCCATCAACAGATGAAAGGATAAAGAAGAAGTGGTCCATGTACACAATGAATACTAGCCATGGAAAACAATGAAACACTGCTCTTTGAGGCACCATAGATGATCTTGGAGATAATCACAGAACATGAGGTAAGTCGGAAAGGAAAAGTCCTATAACCTATGATATCACTTATAGGCGTTATCTAATAACTGACACAAATGAACATATTTCCACAGAGAAAGGCAATCACAGACTTATTAAAAAAAAAAAACTATGCTTATCTAAAAGGAAAGGTGGGGGGAATGGATACATGAAGATTAGCGTTACCATATGTATACAAATACATATTATATACATATATCAAAAAGACCGACCATATAGCAAGGAAGGATTACGGAACACTCTGTAATAATTTACACGGGAAGAGGATCTCTACATAAATAGGTATATATGATATGTAGATGAACCAGAGAGTGTACACCTTGGACAAGCAACATTCTAACCATTACCCCAATTGAAAAAATTAAAACAACGAACTAGGAGTAATGAGACATAAACTTATGGGGGGTTTTCCTGGCACATTCCATCCAAATTGAAAACCTAGGCAGACAACTTCCAGAACGGCTCTGCTGCCCTAGTACCCAGATTTGGGAATCGAGAAATGCTGCATCCTTGTGGCCGTTTCCCACAACAGCAGCTTTGAACCCACTGCAAAAGGTCACTAATTATTCACCAATTGCAGGTCTGTAAATGACACCGGCCCTCCAAAAAATACTGAGGTCGAAAATCGACCAAAAAATTCTAGAGTGCAACCTTCCAAAAAGAAAATTTGAAGAGGTATATTACACTCACACTTTCTTTCTTTTTTCTTTTAACAGAAAAGTAAAAGGCGTGGAAAAATGATGAATTGTAGGAATTTTTACAGACATGTAAACCCAAATTACAAAAACCTGTCAGCTCACACCAGTCAGAATGGCCATCAACAAAAATGCTGCAAACTAGAAATGCTGACGTGATTGTGGAGAAATGCGTACCCTCGATTCTAAGGGGCACGTGGTAAGAGCCACTAATGAAAGCACAATTGAGGTGCCTTGAAAAGGTAAACGTTGAGCTACCATACCAGTCAATCAATCATACCCACTGCTGGGTCTATCCCCTGAGAAAAGGAAAATCAAAAATCACAGGCTGGCAATCCTGCACTCCAGCAATATTTACCATAGGCAACACTTGGAAGCAACGAAAATGTCCATCAACAGAGGAATGCACCAAGAAGAAGTGGCCCATGTACACATGGAATATTAGCCATGGAAAACATTGAAGCACTGCTCTTTGAGGCACCATAGATGAGCCTGGAGATAATCACAAAACATGAAGTAGGTCGGAAAGCAAAACACCTATATCCTATATTATCACTTATGGCATTATCTAATAACTGGCACAGATGAACGTATTTCCAAAGAGAAAGACACTCACAGGCTGAGAAAACAAACTATGCTCATCTGAAAGGAAAGGAGGGGGGAAATTGAGAAATGAAGATTAGTGTTCCTATACATATACAAATACATATTTTGTACATGTATCAAAAAGACCGAACATATAGCAAGGGAGGTTGACGGAACACTGTAATATTTTACATGGGAAGAGGATCTGTACATTAATAGACATACATAATGTACAAATGAACCAGATTGTGTACACCTAGGATAAACAATATTCTAAACTTTACCCAGATTAAAAAACTTTTAAAAACCAAGAAGAAGTAATGAGACATAAACTTATGGGGATTTCTCCTGGCAAATTCCATTCTAATTTACAACCTAGGACAATGACTTCCAGAAAGGCTCTGCTGCCCTAGTACCCAGATTGGGGAATGGAGAAATGCTACCTCCTTGTGGCCGTTTCCCACAACAGCAGGTTTGAACCCACTGCGAAAGGTCACTAAATTTTCACCAACTTGCAGTTCTGTAAATGACACCTGCCCTCGAGAAAATTTCTGGGGTCCAAAATCGACCAAAAAATTCAAAAGAGGGCAACCTTCGAAGAAGACAATTTCAAGAGCTACATTGTACTCACGGTTTTTTCTTTTAAGAGAAAAGAGAACGATGTAGGAATATGATGAATTTTAAAAAATTTAATGACAGGCATACCCATATTACAAAAACCTATCAGCTCACAGCAGTCAGAATGGCCATTAGGAAAAATGCTGCAAAAAATAAACGGTGAAGGGAGTGTGGAGAAATGCGTACCCTCGGTTGTAAGGGGGGGCATGTAAAGAGCCACTAATGAAAACACAGTGTAGGTGCTTTGAAAAGGGAAACATTGAGCTACCAGTCAATCAATCACAACCACTGCTTGGCCTATCACCTGAGAAAATGAGAATCAAAAAGTCACAGGCTGGCAAACCTGTACGCCAGCAAGATTTACCATAGCCAGCACTTGGAAGCAATGAAAATGTCCATCAACCGAGGAATGCACCAAGAAGAAGTGGTCCACGTACACAATGGAATATTACTCTAATAATAAATATAAATGAAATTTAAAAACAAACAAAAGCAAGGAGACGTCAACATTTGTGGGTTTATCCGGGCACATGGCACTCTAACTTATAACCGAAGAACACCACTGGCCGGTAGGTCTGTTTCCCTAGTACCAGCAAGGGGAACGTAGAAAGGCTGCCGCTCTCTGGCCGTTACCTGCAAAAGCAGGTTTAAAGCCTGAGCTAATGGTCACTTCATATGAACAAGTACTGCAGGGCTGTAAATGAAACCTGCCCTCAAAATGTCTTGAGGGAGATAATGGCCAAAATATTTCAAATGGTGACACATACTTTAAGAAAACACTTTGAAGAAATAAGCTCTAATCACAGCTGGAAAAATAAAAAGGACATGTCTTAAAGATCAATTTCAACGCATTATGAGACACATGCAAATTCAACCACAAAGAGGTATCAGCTCACACCACTCAGAATAACCATCAGCAAAAACTACAAAGAATAAATCCTGAAGGAGCTGGGAAGAAATACATACCCTCCACTTTAAGTGGGACGTAACCTGGAAAGAGCCACTAAGGAGAACAGAATAGAGGTGCCTTTAAAAGGTAAACATTGAGCTACCATATGTTCCAGCAGACCTATTCCTGGACCTATAAACTAAGAAGACAGAATTGGAAGGACACAGGCACGCAAATCTGCATTGCATAGTATTACAGTAGCCAAGATATGGAAGTAACCAAAAAGTCCACCGACAGATGGGTGGACAAAGAAGAACTGCTACCTGTACAGATGGAATATGAGCTAGTGAAAAAAATGAAACGATGCCATTTCCAGCACCACAGATGAGTCTAGAAGTAATCACGCAACTTGGAGTAAGTGAGAAAGCGAAAAACACATATCCTATCGTATCACATATAGGTGTTACCTAAAAAATGATACAAACAAAGATATTTCCACAGAGAAACACTTTCATAGATTCATTAAAAAACTTATGGTTCACCAAATGGACAGGTGTGAGGATTGGATACATTACCATATTGAGGTTAACAGAGAGACACAAACACATGTGAAATATAGAATCACCAAAGACCTACGCAATACCAAGAGAAGACTACTCAACATTGTGTCATAACCTACATGGGAAAAGGATCCGAAGAAGAATAGATATATGTATATGTGTGAAAGAACCACATCTTGCACACCTAGAACAAACAAAACATTGTAATCAAGTTTGCTGTGAGAAAAAATAAAAATTAAGTTAAAAATACCAACGAGAAGTAAGGAGACATAAACTTAAAGGGCTTTTTCCTCGCACATTCCATTCTAATTTACAACCTAGAACACCACTTCCAGTAAGGCTCTGTTGCCCTAGTAACCAGATTTGGTAAAGGAGAAATGCTGCCGCCTTGTGGCCGATTCCCGCAAGAGCAGCTTTTAACCCCCAGCTAATGGTCACTTACCATTCACAAGGACTCAGGGCTGTAAAGGACACCTGCCCTCAAAATTGTGCTGAGGTAGGGAATGGATAAAAAAATTCAAAACAGGCAAAATGTTCACGAAGATAGTATGAAGAGGTAAGTTTTACTCACTCTCTTTTTAAAAAAAGGAAAATGGATAAAAGCTCAGCCTCAGGAAGTATTAGACTCATGCAATCTAATCTACAAAAAGTTTTCAACTCACACCAGTCGACTGACCATTGGCAAAAAGTCTACAAACAATAAATGCTGAAGAGGTTTAAGAGAACCGTGTACCCTCTAGCTGCTGGTGAGATGTAAAAGGGTTAAACGCTAATAATGAGAACAGAAAGAAGCTGCGTTGAAAAGAAAAATTGAGGTACCATTCAATCCAGCAGGCGCACCAAAGGGCCTCTCACCTGAGAAGACCAGAATGAAGAAGACCCGGGCTGCAAAAGCTGCACTGCAGCCTTATTCACAATAGACAAGACAGTGAAGCAACCAAAATGTCCATCAACAGATGAAAGGATAAAGAAGAAGTGGTCCATGTACACAATGAATACTAGCCATGGAAAACAATGAAACACTGCTCTTTGAGGCACCATAGATGATCTTGGAGATAATCACAGAACATGAGGTAAGTCGGAAAGGAAAAGTCCTATAACCTATGATATCACTTATAGGCGTTATCTAATAACTGACACAAATGAACATATTTCCACAGAGAAAGGCAATCACAGACTTATTAAAAAAAAAAAACTATGCTTATCTAAAAGGAAAGGTGGGGGGAATGGATACATGAAGATTAGCGTTACCATATGTATACAAATACATATTATATACATATATCAAAAAGACCGACCATATAGCAAGGAAGGATTACGGAACACTCTGTAATAATTTACACGGGAAGAGGATCTCTACATAAATAGGTATATATGATATGTAGATGAACCAGAGAGTGTACACCTTGGACAAGCAACATTCTAACCATTACCCCAATTGAAAAAATTAAAACAACGAACTAGGAGTAATGAGACATAAACTTATGGGGGGTTTTCCTGGCACATTCCATCCAAATTGAAAACCTAGGCAGACAACTTCCAGAACGGCTCTGCTGCCCTAGTACCCAGATTTGGGAATCGAGAAATGCTGCATCCTTGTGGCCGTTTCCCACAACAGCAGCTTTGAACCCACTGCAAAAGGTCACTAATTATTCACCAATTGCAGGTCTGTAAATGACACCGGCCCTCCAAAAAATACTGAGGTCGAAAATCGACCAAAAAATTCTAGAGTGCAACCTTCCAAAAAGAAAATTTGAAGAGGTATATTACACTCACACTTTCTTTCTTTTTTCTTTTAACAGAAAAGTAAAAGGCGTGGAAAAATGATGAATTGTAGGAATTTTTACAGACATGTAAACCCAAATTACAAAAACCTGTCAGCTCACACCAGTCAGAATGGCCATCAACAAAAATGCTGCAAACTAGAAATGCTGACGTGATTGTGGAGAAATGCGTACCCTCGATTCTAAGGGGCACGTGGTAAGAGCCACTAATGAAAGCACAATTGAGGTGCCTTGAAAAGGTAAACGTTGAGCTACCATACCAGTCAATCAATCATACCCACTGCTGGGTCTATCCCCTGAGAAAAGGAAAATCAAAAATCACAGGCTGGCAATCCTGCACTCCAGCAATATTTACCATAGGCAACACTTGGAAGCAACGAAAATGTCCATCAACAGAGGAATGCACCAAGAAGAAGTGGCCCATGTACACATGGAATATTAGCCATGGAAAACATTGAAGCACTGCTCTTTGAGGCACCATAGATGAGCCTGGAGATAATCACAAAACATGAAGTAGGTCGGAAAGCAAAACACCTATATCCTATATTATCACTTATGGCATTATCTAATAACTGGCACAGATGAACGTATTTCCAAAGAGAAAGACACTCACAGGCTGAGAAAACAAACTATGCTCATCTGAAAGGAAAGGAGGGGGGAAATTGAGAAATGAAGATTAGTGTTCCTATACATATACAAATACATATTTTGTACATGTATCAAAAAGACCGAACATATAGCAAGGGAGGTTGACGGAACACTGTAATATTTTACATGGGAAGAGGATCTGTACATTAATAGACATACATAATGTACAAATGAACCAGATTGTGTACACCTAGGATAAACAATATTCTAAACTTTACCCAGATTAAAAAACTTTTAAAAACCAAGAAGAAGTAATGAGACATAAACTTATGGGGATTTCTCCTGGCAAATTCCATTCTAATTTACAACCTAGGACAATGACTTCCAGAAAGGCTCTGCTGCCCTAGTACCCAGATTGGGGAATGGAGAAATGCTACCTCCTTGTGGCCGTTTCCCACAACAGCAGGTTTGAACCCACTGCGAAAGGTCACTAAATTTTCACCAACTTGCAGTTCTGTAAATGACACCTGCCCTCGAGAAAATTTCTGGGGTCCAAAATCGACCAAAAAATTCAAAAGAGGGCAACCTTCGAAGAAGACAATTTCAAGAGCTACATTGTACTCACGGTTTTTTCTTTTAAGAGAAAAGAGAACGATGTAGGAATATGATGAATTTTAAAAAATTTAATGACAGGCATACCCATATTACAAAAACCTATCAGCTCACAGCAGTCAGAATGGCCATTAGGAAAAATGCTGCAAAAAATAAACGGTGAAGGGAGTGTGGAGAAATGCGTACCCTCGGTTGTAAGGGGGGGCATGTAAAGAGCCACTAATGAAAACACAGTGTAGGTGCTTTGAAAAGGGAAACATTGAGCTACCAGTCAATCAATCACAACCACTGCTTGGCCTATCACCTGAGAAAATGAGAATCAAAAAGTCACAGGCTGGCAAACCTGTACGCCAGCAAGATTTACCATAGCCAGCACTTGGAAGCAATGAAAATGTCCATCAACCGAGGAATGCACCAAGAAGAAGTGGTCCACGTACACAATGGAATATTACTCTAATAATAAATATAAATGAAATTTAAAAACAAACAAAAGCAAGGAGACGTCAACATTTGTGGGTTTATCCGGGCACATGGCACTCTAACTTATAACCGAAGAACACCACTGGCCGGTAGGTCTGTTTCCCTAGTACCAGCAAGGGGAACGTAGAAAGGCTGCCGCTCTCTGGCCGTTACCTGCAAAAGCAGGTTTAAAGCCTGAGCTAATGGTCACTTCATATGAACAAGTACTGCAGGGCTGTAAATGAAACCTGCCCTCAAAATGTCTTGAGGGAGATAATGGCCAAAATATTTCAAATGGTGACACATACTTTAAGAAAACACTTTGAAGAAATAAGCTCTAATCACAGCTGGAAAAATAAAAAGGACATGTCTTAAAGATCAATTTCAACGCATTATGAGACACATGCAAATTCAACCACAAAGAGGTATCAGCTCACACCACTCAGAATAACCATCAGCAAAAACTACAAAGAATAAATCCTGAAGGAGCTGGGAAGAAATACATACCCTCCACTTTAAGTGGGACGTAACCTGGAAAGAGCCACTAAGGAGAACAGAATAGAGGTGCCTTTAAAAGGTAAACATTGAGCTACCATATGTTCCAGCAGACCTATTCCTGGACCTATAAACTAAGAAGACAGAATTGGAAGGACACAGGCACGCAAATCTGCATTGCATAGTATTACAGTAGCCAAGATATGGAAGTAACCAAAAAGTCCACCGACAGATGGGTGGACAAAGAAGAACTGCTACCTGTACAGATGGAATATGAGCTAGTGAAAAAAATGAAACGATGCCATTTCCAGCACCACAGATGAGTCTAGAAGTAATCACGCAACTTGGAGTAAGTGAGAAAGCGAAAAACACATATCCTATCGTATCACATATAGGTGTTACCTAAAAAATGATACAAACAAAGATATTTCCACAGAGAAACACTTTCATAGATTCATTAAAAAACTTATGGTTCACCAAATGGACAGGTGTGAGGATTGGATACATTACCATATTGAGGTTAACAGAGAGACACAAACACATGTGAAATATAGAATCACCAAAGACCTACGCAATACCAAGAGAAGACTACTCAACATTGTGTCATAACCTACATGGGAAAAGGATCCGAAGAAGAATAGATATATGTATATGTGTGAAAGAACCACATCTTGCACACCTAGAACAAACAAAACATTGTAATCAAGTTTGCTGTGAGAAAAAATAAAAATTAAGTTAAAAATACCAACGAGAAGTAAGGAGACATAAACTTAAAGGGCTTTTTCCTCGCACATTCCATTCTAATTTACAACCTAGAACACCACTTCCAGTAAGGCTCTGTTGCCCTAGTAACCAGATTTGGTAAAGGAGAAATGCTGCCGCCTTGTGGCCGATTCCCGCAAGAGCAGCTTTTAACCCCCAGCTAATGGTCACTTACCATTCACAAGGACTCAGGGCTGTAAAGGACACCTGCCCTCAAAATTGTGCTGAGGTAGGGAATGGATAAAAAAATTCAAAACAGGCAAAATGTTCACGAAGATAGTATGAAGAGGTAAGTTTTACTCACTCTCTTTTTAAAAAAAGGAAAATGGATAAAAGCTCAGCCTCAGGAAGTATTAGACTCATGCAATCTAATCTACAAAAAGTTTTCAACTCACACCAGTCGACTGACCATTGGCAAAAAGTCTACAAACAATAAATGCTGAAGAGGTTTAAGAGAACCGTGTACCCTCTAGCTGCTGGTGAGATGTAAAAGGGTTAAACGCTAATAATGAGAACAGAAAGAAGCTGCGTTGAAAAGAAAAATTGAGGTACCATTCAATCCAGCAGGCGCACCAAAGGGCCTCTCACCTGAGAAGACCAGAATGAAGAAGACCCGGGCTGCAAAAGCTGCACTGCAGCCTTATTCACAATAGACAAGACAGTGAAGCAACCAAAATGTCCATCAACAGATGAAAGGATAAAGAAGAAGTGGTCCATGTACACAATGAATACTAGCCATGGAAAACAATGAAACACTGCTCTTTGAGGCACCATAGATGATCTTGGAGATAATCACAGAACATGAGGTAAGTCGGAAAGGAAAAGTCCTATAACCTATGATATCACTTATAGGCGTTATCTAATAACTGACACAAATGAACATATTTCCACAGAGAAAGGCAATCACAGACTTATTAAAAAAAAAAAACTATGCTTATCTAAAAGGAAAGGTGGGGGGAATGGATACATGAAGATTAGCGTTACCATATGTATACAAATACATATTATATACATATATCAAAAAGACCGACCATATAGCAAGGAAGGATTACGGAACACTCTGTAATAATTTACACGGGAAGAGGATCTCTACATAAATAGGTATATATGATATGTAGATGAACCAGAGAGTGTACACCTTGGACAAGCAACATTCTAACCATTACCCCAATTGAAAAAATTAAAACAACGAACTAGGAGTAATGAGACATAAACTTATGGGGGGTTTTCCTGGCACATTCCATCCAAATTGAAAACCTAGGCAGACAACTTCCAGAACGGCTCTGCTGCCCTAGTACCCAGATTTGGGAATCGAGAAATGCTGCATCCTTGTGGCCGTTTCCCACTACAGCAGCTTTGAACCCACTGCAAAAGGTCACTAATTATTCACCAATTGCAGGTCTGTAAATGACACCGGCCCTCCAAAAAATACTGAGGTCGAAAATCGACCAAAAAATTCTAGAGTGCAACCTTCCAAAAAGAAAATTTGAAGAGGTATATTACACTCACACTTTCTTTCTTTTTTCTTTTAACAGAAAAGTAAAAGGCGTGGAAAAATGATGAATTGTAGGAATTTTTACAGACATGTAAACCCAAATTACAAAAACCTGTCAGCTCACACCAGTCAGAATGGCCATCAACAAAAATGCTGCAAACTAGAAATGCTGACGTGATTGTGGAGAAATGCGTACCCTCGATTCTAAGGGGCACGTGGTAAGAGCCACTAATGAAAGCACAATTGAGGTGCCTTGAAAAGGTAAACGTTGAGCTACCATACCAGTCAATCAATCATACCCACTGCTGGGTCTATCCCCTGAGAAAAGGAAAATCAAAAATCACAGGCTGGCAATCCTGCACTCCAGCAATATTTACCATAGGCAACACTTGGAAGCAACGAAAATGTCCATCAACAGAGGAATGCACCAAGAAGAAGTGGCCCATGTACACATGGAATATTAGCCATGGAAAACATTGAAGCACTGCTCTTTGAGGCACCATAGATGAGCCTGGAGATAATCACAAAACATGAAGTAGGTCGGAAAGCAAAACACCTATATCCTATATTATCACTTATGGCATTATCTAATAACTGGCACAGATGAACGTATTTCCAAAGAGAAAGACACTCACAGGCTGAGAAAACAAACTATGCTCATCTGAAAGGAAAGGAGGGGGGAAATTGAGAAATGAAGATTAGTGTTCCTATACATATACAAATACATATTTTGTACATGTATCAAAAAGACCGAACATATAGCAAGGGAGGTTGACGGAACACTGTAATATTTTACATGGGAAGAGGATCTGTACATTAATAGACATACATAATGTACAAATGAACCAGATTGTGTACACCTAGGATAAACAATATTCTAAACTTTACCCAGATTAAAAAACTTTTAAAAACCAAGAAGAAGTAATGAGACATAAACTTATGGGGATTTCTCCTGGCAAATTCCATTCTAATTTACAACCTAGGACAATGACTTCCAGAAAGGCTCTGCTGCCCTAGTACCCAGATTGGGGAATGGAGAAATGCTACCTCCTTGTGGCCGTTTCCCACAACAGCAGGTTTGAACCCACTGCGAAAGGTCACTAAATTTTCACCAACTTGCAGTTCTGTAAATGACACCTGCCCTCGAGAAAATTTCTGGGGTCCAAAATCGACCAAAAAATTCAAAAGAGGGCAACCTTCGAAGAAGACAATTTCAAGAGCTACATTGTACTCACGGTTTTTTCTTTTAAGAGAAAAGAGAACGATGTAGGAATATGATGAATTTTAAAAAATTTAATGACAGGCATACCCATATTACAAAAACCTATCAGCTCACAGCAGTCAGAATGGCCATTAGGAAAAATGCTGCAAAAAATAAACGGTGAAGGGAGTGTGGAGAAATGCGTACCCTCGGTTGTAAGGGGGGGCATGTAAAGAGCCACTAATGAAAACACAGTGTAGGTGCTTTGAAAAGGGAAACATTGAGCTACCAGTCAATCAATCACAACCACTGCTTGGCCTATCACCTGAGAAAATGAGAATCAAAAAGTCACAGGCTGGCAAACCTGTACGCCAGCAAGATTTACCATAGCCAGCACTTGGAAGCAATGAAAATGTCCATCAACCGAGGAATGCACCAAGAAGAAGTGGTCCACGTACACAATGGAATATTACTCTAATAATAAATATAAATGAAATTTAAAAACAAACAAAAGCAAGGAGACGTCAACATTTGTGGGTTTATCCGGGCACATGGCACTCTAACTTATAACCGAAGAACACCACTGGCCGGTAGGTCTGTTTCCCTAGTACCAGCAAGGGGAACGTAGAAAGGCTGCCGCTCTCTGGCCGTTACCTGCAAAAGCAGGTTTAAAGCCTGAGCTAATGGTCACTTCATATGAACAAGTACTGCAGGGCTGTAAATGAAACCTGCCCTCAAAATGTCTTGAGGGAGATAATGGCCAAAATATTTCAAATGGTGACACATACTTTAAGAAAACACTTTGAAGAAATAAGCTCTAATCACAGCTGGAAAAATAAAAAGGACATGTCTTAAAGATCAATTTCAACGCATTATGAGACACATGCAAATTCAACCACAAAGAGGTATCAGCTCACACCACTCAGAATAACCATCAGCAAAAACTACAAAGAATAAATCCTGAAGGAGCTGGGAAGAAATACATACCCTCCACTTTAAGTGGGACGTAACCTGGAAAGAGCCACTAAGGAGAACAGAATAGAGGTGCCTTTAAAAGGTAAACATTGAGCTACCATATGTTCCAGCAGACCTATTCCTGGACCTATAAACTAAGAAGACAGAATTGGAAGGACACAGGCACGCAAATCTGCATTGCATAGTATTACAGTAGCCAAGATATGGAAGTAACCAAAAAGTCCACCGACAGATGGGTGGACAAAGAAGAACTGCTACCTGTACAGATGGAATATGAGCTAGTGAAAAAAATGAAACGATGCCATTTCCAGCACCACAGATGAGTCTAGAAGTAATCACGCAACTTGGAGTAAGTGAGAAAGCGAAAAACACATATCCTATCGTATCACATATAGGTGTTACCTAAAAAATGATACAAACAAAGATATTTCCACAGAGAAACACTTTCATAGATTCATTAAAAAACTTATGGTTCACCAAATGGACAGGTGTGAGGATTGGATACATTACCATATTGAGGTTAACAGAGAGACACAAACACATGTGAAATATAGAATCACCAAAGACCTACGCAATACCAAGAGAAGACTACTCAACATTGTGTCATAACCTACATGGGAAAAGGATCCGAAGAAGAATAGATATATGTATATGTGTGAAAGAACCACATCTTGCACACCTAGAACAAACAAAACATTGTAATCAAGTTTGCTGTGAGAAAAAATAAAAATTAAGTTAAAAATACCAACGAGAAGTAAGGAGACATAAACTTAAAGGGCTTTTTCCTCGCACATTCCATTCTAATTTACAACCTAGAACACCACTTCCAGTAAGGCTCTGTTGCCCTAGTAACCAGATTTGGTAAAGGAGAAATGCTGCCGCCTTGTGGCCGATTCCCGCAAGAGCAGCTTTTAACCCCCAGCTAATGGTCACTTACCATTCACAAGGACTCAGGGCTGTAAAGGACACCTGCCCTCAAAATTGTGCTGAGGTAGGGAATGGATAAAAAAATTCAAAACAGGCAAAATGTTCACGAAGATAGTATGAAGAGGTAAGTTTTACTCACTCTCTTTTTAAAAAAAGGAAAATGGATAAAAGCTCAGCCTCAGGAAGTATTAGACTCATGCAATCTAATCTACAAAAAGTTTTCAACTCACACCAGTCGACTGACCATTGGCAAAAAGTCTACAAACAATAAATGCTGAAGAGGTTTAAGAGAACCGTGTACCCTCTAGCTGCTGGTGAGATGTAAAAGGGTTAAACGCTAATAATGAGAACAGAAAGAAGCTGCGTTGAAAAGAAAAATTGAGGTACCATTCAATCCAGCAGGCGCACCAAAGGGCCTCTCACCTGAGAAGACCAGAATGAAGAAGACCCGGGCTGCAAAAGCTGCACTGCAGCCTTATTCACAATAGACAAGACAGTGAAGCAACCAAAATGTCCATCAACAGATGAAAGGATAAAGAAGAAGTGGTCCATGTACACAATGAATACTAGCCATGGAAAACAATGAAACACTGCTCTTTGAGGCACCATAGATGATCTTGGAGATAATCACAGAACATGAGGTAAGTCGGAAAGGAAAAGTCCTATAACCTATGATATCACTTATAGGCGTTATCTAATAACTGACACAAATGAACATATTTCCACAGAGAAAGGCAATCACAGACTTATTAAAAAAAAAAAACTATGCTTATCTAAAAGGAAAGGTGGGGGGAATGGATACATGAAGATTAGCGTTACCATATGTATACAAATACATATTATATACATATATCAAAAAGACCGACCATATAGCAAGGAAGGATTACGGAACACTCTGTAATAATTTACACGGGAAGAGGATCTCTACATAAATAGGTATATATGATATGTAGATGAACCAGAGAGTGTACACCTTGGACAAGCAACATTCTAACCATTACCCCAATTGAAAAAATTAAAACAACGAACTAGGAGTAATGAGACATAAACTTATGGGGGGTTTTCCTGGCACATTCCATCCAAATTGAAAACCTAGGCAGACAACTTCCAGAACGGCTCTGCTGCCCTAGTACCCAGATTTGGGAATCGAGAAATGCTGCATCCTTGTGGCCGTTTCCCACAACAGCAGCTTTGAACCCACTGCAAAAGGTCACTAATTATTCACCAATTGCAGGTCTGTAAATGACACCGGCCCTCCAAAAAATACTGAGGTCGAAAATCGACCAAAAAATTCTAGAGTGCAACCTTCCAAAAAGAAAATTTGAAGAGGTATATTACACTCACACTTTCTTTCTTTTTTCTTTTAACAGAAAAGTAAAAGGCGTGGAAAAATGATGAATTGTAGGAATTTTTACAGACATGTAAACCCAAATTACAAAAACCTGTCAGCTCACACCAGTCAGAATGGCCATCAACAAAAATGCTGCAAACTAGAAATGCTGACGTGATTGTGGAGAAATGCGTACCCTCGATTCTAAGGGGCACGTGGTAAGAGCCACTAATGAAAGCACAATTGAGGTGCCTTGAAAAGGTAAACGTTGAGCTACCATACCAGTCAATCAATCATACCCACTGCTGGGTCTATCCCCTGAGAAAAGGAAAATCAAAAATCACAGGCTGGCAATCCTGCACTCCAGCAATATTTACCATAGGCAACACTTGGAAGCAACGAAAATGTCCATCAACAGAGGAATGCACCAAGAAGAAGTGGCCCATGTACACATGGAATATTAGCCATGGAAAACATTGAAGCACTGCTCTTTGAGGCACCATAGATGAGCCTGGAGATAATCACAAAACATGAAGTAGGTCGGAAAGCAAAACACCTATATCCTATATTATCACTTATGGCATTATCTAATAACTGGCACAGATGAACGTATTTCCAAAGAGAAAGACACTCACAGGCTGAGAAAACAAACTATGCTCATCTGAAAGGAAAGGAGGGGGGAAATTGAGAAATGAAGATTAGTGTTCCTATACATATACAAATACATATTTTGTACATGTATCAAAAAGACCGAACATATAGCAAGGGAGGTTGACGGAACACTGTAATATTTTACATGGGAAGAGGATCTGTACATTAATAGACATACATAATGTACAAATGAACCAGATTGTGTACACCTAGGATAAACAATATTCTAAACTTTACCCAGATTAAAAAACTTTTAAAAACCAAGAAGAAGTAATGAGACATAAACTTATGGGGATTTCTCCTGGCAAATTCCATTCTAATTTACAACCTAGGACAATGACTTCCAGAAAGGCTCTGCTGCCCTAGTACCCAGATTGGGGAATGGAGAAATGCTACCTCCTTGTGGCCGTTTCCCACAACAGCAGGTTTGAACCCACTGCGAAAGGTCACTAAATTTTCACCAACTTGCAGTTCTGTAAATGACACCTGCCCTCGAGAAAATTTCTGGGGTCCAAAATCGACCAAAAAATTCAAAAGAGGGCAACCTTCGAAGAAGACAATTTCAAGAGCTACATTGTACTCACGGTTTTTTCTTTTAAGAGAAAAGAGAACGATGTAGGAATATGATGAATTTTAAAAAATTTAATGACAGGCATACCCATATTACAAAAACCTATCAGCTCACAGCAGTCAGAATGGCCATTAGGAAAAATGCTGCAAAAAATAAACGGTGAAGGGAGTGTGGAGAAATGCGTACCCTCGGTTGTAAGGGGGGGCATGTAAAGAGCCACTAATGAAAACACAGTGTAGGTGCTTTGAAAAGGGAAACATTGAGCTACCAGTCAATCAATCACAACCACTGCTTGGCCTATCACCTGAGAAAATGAGAATCAAAAAGTCACAGGCTGGCAAACCTGTACGCCAGCAAGATTTACCATAGCCAGCACTTGGAAGCAATGAAAATGTCCATCAACCGAGGAATGCACCAAGAAGAAGTGGTCCACGTACACAATGGAATATTACTCTAATAATAAATATAAATGAAATTTAAAAACAAACAAAAGCAAGGAGACGTCAACATTTGTGGGTTTATCCGGGCACATGGCACTCTAACTTATAACCGAAGAACACCACTGGCCGGTAGGTCTGTTTCCCTAGTACCAGCAAGGGGAACGTAGAAAGGCTGCCGCTCTCTGGCCGTTACCTGCAAAAGCAGGTTTAAAGCCTGAGCTAATGGTCACTTCATATGAACAAGTACTGCAGGGCTGTAAATGAAACCTGCCCTCAAAATGTCTTGAGGGAGATAATGGCCAAAATATTTCAAATGGTGACACATACTTTAAGAAAACACTTTGAAGAAATAAGCTCTAATCACAGCTGGAAAAATAAAAAGGACATGTCTTAAAGATCAATTTCAACGCATTATGAGACACATGCAAATTCAACCACAAAGAGGTATCAGCTCACACCACTCAGAATAACCATCAGCAAAAACTACAAAGAATAAATCCTGAAGGAGCTGGGAAGAAATACATACCCTCCACTTTAAGTGGGACGTAACCTGGAAAGAGCCACTAAGGAGAACAGAATAGAGGTGCCTTTAAAAGGTAAACATTGAGCTACCATATGTTCCAGCAGACCTATTCCTGGACCTATAAACTAAGAAGACAGAATTGGAAGGACACAGGCACGCAAATCTGCATTGCATAGTATTACAGTAGCCAAGATATGGAAGTAACCAAAAAGTCCACCGACAGATGGGTGGACAAAGAAGAACTGCTACCTGTACAGATGGAATATGAGCTAGTGAAAAAAATGAAACGATGCCATTTCCAGCACCACAGATGAGTCTAGAAGTAATCACGCAACTTGGAGTAAGTGAGAAAGCGAAAAACACATATCCTATCGTATCACATATAGGTGTTACCTAAAAAATGATACAAACAAAGATATTTCCACAGAGAAACACTTTCATAGATTCATTAAAAAACTTATGGTTCACCAAATGGACAGGTGTGAGGATTGGATACATTACCATATTGAGGTTAACAGAGAGACACAAACACATGTGAAATATAGAATCACCAAAGACCTACGCAATACCAAGAGAAGACTACTCAACATTGTGTCATAACCTACATGGGAAAAGGATCCGAAGAAGAATAGATATATGTATATGTGTGAAAGAACCACATCTTGCACACCTAGAACAAACAAAACATTGTAATCAAGTTTGCTGTGAGAAAAAATAAAAATTAAGTTAAAAATACCAACGAGAAGTAAGGAGACATAAACTTAAAGGGCTTTTTCCTCGCACATTCCATTCTAATTTACAACCTAGAACACCACTTCCAGTAAGGCTCTGTTGCCCTAGTAACCAGATTTGGTAAAGGAGAAATGCTGCCGCCTTGTGGCCGATTCCCGCAAGAGCAGCTTTTAACCCCCAGCTAATGGTCACTTACCATTCACAAGGACTCAGGGCTGTAAAGGACACCTGCCCTCAAAATTGTGCTGAGGTAGGGAATGGATAAAAAAATTCAAAACAGGCAAAATGTTCACGAAGATAGTATGAAGAGGTAAGTTTTACTCACTCTCTTTTTAAAAAAAGGAAAATGGATAAAAGCTCAGCCTCAGGAAGTATTAGACTCATGCAATCTAATCTACAAAAAGTTTTCAACTCACACCAGTCGACTGACCATTGGCAAAAAGTCTACAAACAATAAATGCTGAAGAGGTTTAAGAGAACCGTGTACCCTCTAGCTGCTGGTGAGATGTAAAAGGGTTAAACGCTAATAATGAGAACAGAAAGAAGCTGCGTTGAAAAGAAAAATTGAGGTACCATTCAATCCAGCAGGCGCACCAAAGGGCCTCTCACCTGAGAAGACCAGAATGAAGAAGACCCGGGCTGCAAAAGCTGCACTGCAGCCTTATTCACAATAGACAAGACAGTGAAGCAACCAAAATGTCCATCAACAGATGAAAGGATAAAGAAGAAGTGGTCCATGTACACAATGAATACTAGCCATGGAAAACAATGAAACACTGCTCTTTGAGGCACCATAGATGATCTTGGAGATAATCACAGAACATGAGGTAAGTCGGAAAGGAAAAGTCCTATAACCTATGATATCACTTATAGGCGTTATCTAATAACTGACACAAATGAACATATTTCCACAGAGAAAGGCAATCACAGACTTATTAAAAAAAAAAAACTATGCTTATCTAAAAGGAAAGGTGGGGGGAATGGATACATGAAGATTAGCGTTACCATATGTATACAAATACATATTATATACATATATCAAAAAGACCGACCATATAGCAAGGAAGGATTACGGAACACTCTGTAATAATTTACACGGGAAGAGGATCTCTACATAAATAGGTATATATGATATGTAGATGAACCAGAGAGTGTACACCTTGGACAAGCAACATTCTAACCATTACCCCAATTGAAAAAATTAAAACAACGAACTAGGAGTAATGAGACATAAACTTATGGGGGGTTTTCCTGGCACATTCCATCCAAATTGAAAACCTAGGCAGACAACTTCCAGAACGGCTCTGCTGCCCTAGTACCCAGATTTGGGAATCGAGAAATGCTGCATCCTTGTGGCCGTTTCCCACAACAGCAGCTTTGAACCCACTGCAAAAGGTCACTAATTATTCACCAATTGCAGGTCTGTAAATGACACCGGCCCTCCAAAAAATACTGAGGTCGAAAATCGACCAAAAAATTCTAGAGTGCAACCTTCCAAAAAGAAAATTTGAAGAGGTATATTACACTCACACTTTCTTTCTTTTTTCTTTTAACAGAAAAGTAAAAGGCGTGGAAAAATGATGAATTGTAGGAATTTTTACAGACATGTAAACCCAAATTACAAAAACCTGTCAGCTCACACCAGTCAGAATGGCCATCAACAAAAATGCTGCAAACTAGAAATGCTGACGTGATTGTGGAGAAATGCGTACCCTCGATTCTAAGGGGCACGTGGTAAGAGCCACTAATGAAAGCACAATTGAGGTGCCTTGAAAAGGTAAACGTTGAGCTACCATACCAGTCAATCAATCATACCCACTGCTGGGTCTATCCCCTGAGAAAAGGAAAATCAAAAATCACAGGCTGGCAATCCTGCACTCCAGCAATATTTACCATAGGCAACACTTGGAAGCAACGAAAATGTCCATCAACAGAGGAATGCACCAAGAAGAAGTGGCCCATGTACACATGGAATATTAGCCATGGAAAACATTGAAGCACTGCTCTTTGAGGCACCATAGATGAGCCTGGAGATAATCACAAAACATGAAGTAGGTCGGAAAGCAAAACACCTATATCCTATATTATCACTTATGGCATTATCTAATAACTGGCACAGATGAACGTATTTCCAAAGAGAAAGACACTCACAGGCTGAGAAAACAAACTATGCTCATCTGAAAGGAAAGGAGGGGGGAAATTGAGAAATGAAGATTAGTGTTCCTATACATATACAAATACATATTTTGTACATGTATCAAAAAGACCGAACATATAGCAAGGGAGGTTGACGGAACACTGTAATATTTTACATGGGAAGAGGATCTGTACATTAATAGACATACATAATGTACAAATGAACCAGATTGTGTACACCTAGGATAAACAATATTCTAAACTTTACCCAGATTAAAAAACTTTTAAAAACCAAGAAGAAGTAATGAGACATAAACTTATGGGGATTTCTCCTGGCAAATTCCATTCTAATTTACAACCTAGGACAATGACTTCCAGAAAGGCTCTGCTGCCCTAGTACCCAGATTGGGGAATGGAGAAATGCTACCTCCTTGTGGCCGTTTCCCACAACAGCAGGTTTGAACCCACTGCGAAAGGTCACTAAATTTTCACCAACTTGCAGTTCTGTAAATGACACCTGCCCTCGAGAAAATTTCTGGGGTCCAAAATCGACCAAAAAATTCAAAAGAGGGCAACCTTCGAAGAAGACAATTTCAAGAGCTACATTGTACTCACGGTTTTTTCTTTTAAGAGAAAAGAGAACGATGTAGGAATATGATGAATTTTAAAAAATTTAATGACAGGCATACCCATATTACAAAAACCTATCAGCTCACAGCAGTCAGAATGGCCATTAGGAAAAATGCTGCAAAAAATAAACGGTGAAGGGAGTGTGGAGAAATGCGTACCCTCGGTTGTAAGGGGGGGCATGTAAAGAGCCACTAATGAAAACACAGTGTAGGTGCTTTGAAAAGGGAAACATTGAGCTACCAGTCAATCAATCACAACCACTGCTTGGCCTATCACCTGAGAAAATGAGAATCAAAAAGTCACAGGCTGGCAAACCTGTACGCCAGCAAGATTTACCATAGCCAGCACTTGGAAGCAATGAAAATGTCCATCAACCGAGGAATGCACCAAGAAGAAGTGGTCCACGTACACAATGGAATATTACTCTAATAATAAATATAAATGAAATTTAAAAACAAACAAAAGCAAGGAGACGTCAACATTTGTGGGTTTATCCGGGCACATGGCACTCTAACTTATAACCGAAGAACACCACTGGCCGGTAGGTCTGTTTCCCTAGTACCAGCAAGGGGAACGTAGAAAGGCTGCCGCTCTCTGGCCGTTACCTGCAAAAGCAGGTTTAAAGCCTGAGCTAATGGTCACTTCATATGAACAAGTACTGCAGGGCTGTAAATGAAACCTGCCCTCAAAATGTCTTGAGGGAGATAATGGCCAAAATATTTCAAATGGTGACACATACTTTAAGAAAACACTTTGAAGAAATAAGCTCTAATCACAGCTGGAAAAATAAAAAGGACATGTCTTAAAGATCAATTTCAACGCATTATGAGACACATGCAAATTCAACCACAAAGAGGTATCAGCTCACACCACTCAGAATAACCATCAGCAAAAACTACAAAGAATAAATCCTGAAGGAGCTGGGAAGAAATACATACCCTCCACTTTAAGTGGGACGTAACCTGGAAAGAGCCACTAAGGAGAACAGAATAGAGGTGCCTTTAAAAGGTAAACATTGAGCTACCATATGTTCCAGCAGACCTATTCCTGGACCTATAAACTAAGAAGACAGAATTGGAAGGACACAGGCACGCAAATCTGCATTGCATAGTATTACAGTAGCCAAGATATGGAAGTAACCAAAAAGTCCACCGACAGATGGGTGGACAAAGAAGAACTGCTACCTGTACAGATGGAATATGAGCTAGTGAAAAAAATGAAACGATGCCATTTCCAGCACCACAGATGAGTCTAGAAGTAATCACGCAACTTGGAGTAAGTGAGAAAGCGAAAAACACATATCCTATCGTATCACATATAGGTGTTACCTAAAAAATGATACAAACAAAGATATTTCCACAGAGAAACACTTTCATAGATTCATTAAAAAACTTATGGTTCACCAAATGGACAGGTGTGAGGATTGGATACATTACCATATTGAGGTTAACAGAGAGACACAAACACATGTGAAATATAGAATCACCAAAGACCTACGCAATACCAAGAGAAGACTACTCAACATTGTGTCATAACCTACATGGGAAAAGGATCCGAAGAAGAATAGATATATGTATATGTGTGAAAGAACCACATCTTGCACACCTAGAACAAACAAAACATTGTAATCAAGTTTGCTGTGAGAAAAAATAAAAATTAAGTTAAAAATACCAACGAGAAGTAAGGAGACATAAACTTAAAGGGCTTTTTCCTCGCACATTCCATTCTAATTTACAACCTAGAACACCACTTCCAGTAAGGCTCTGTTGCCCTAGTAACCAGATTTGGTAAAGGAGAAATGCTGCCGCCTTGTGGCCGATTCCCGCAAGAGCAGCTTTTAACCCCCAGCTAATGGTCACTTACCATTCACAAGGACTCAGGGCTGTAAAGGACACCTGCCCTCAAAATTGTGCTGAGGTAGGGAATGGATAAAAAAATTCAAAACAGGCAAAATGTTCACGAAGATAGTATGAAGAGGTAAGTTTTACTCACTCTCTTTTTAAAAAAAGGAAAATGGATAAAAGCTCAGCCTCAGGAAGTATTAGACTCATGCAATCTAATCTACAAAAAGTTTTCAACTCACACCAGTCGACTGACCATTGGCAAAAAGTCTACAAACAATAAATGCTGAAGAGGTTTAAGAGAACTGTGTACCCTCTAGCTGCTGGTGAGATGTAAAAGGGTTAAACGCTAATAATGAGAACAGAAAGAAGCTGCGTTGAAAAGAAAAATTGAGGTACCATTCAATCCAGCAGGCGCACCAAAGGGCCTCTCACCTGAGAAGACCAGAATGAAGAAGACCCGGGCTGCAAAAGCTGCACTGCAGCCTTATTCACAATAGACAAGACAGTGAAGCAACCAAAATGTCCATCAACAGATGAAAGGATAAAGAAGAAGTGGTCCATGTACACAATGAATACTAGCCATGGAAAACAATGAAACACTGCTCTTTGAGGCACCATAGATGATCTTGGAGATAATCACAGAACATGAGGTAAGTCGGAAAGGAAAAGTCCTATAACCTATGATATCACTTATAGGCGTTATCTAATAACTGACACAAATGAACATATTTCCACAGAGAAAGGCAATCACAGACTTATTAAAAAAAAAAAACTATGCTTATCTAAAAGGAAAGGTGGGGGGAATGGATACATGAAGATTAGCGTTACCATATGTATACAAATACATATTATATACATATATCAAAAAGACCGACCATATAGCAAGGAAGGATTACGGAACACTCTGTAATAATTTACACGGGAAGAGGATCTCTACATAAATAGGTATATATGATATGTAGATGAACCAGAGAGTGTACACCTTGGACAAGCAACATTCTAACCATTACCCCAATTGAAAAAATTAAAACAACGAACTAGGAGTAATGAGACATAAACTTATGGGGGGTTTTCCTGGCACATTCCATCCAAATTGAAAACCTAGGCAGACAACTTCCAGAACGGCTCTGCTGCCCTAGTACCCAGATTTGGGAATCGAGAAATGCTGCATCCTTGTGGCCGTTTCCCACAACAGCAGCTTTGAACCCACTGCAAAAGGTCACTAATTATTCACCAATTGCAGGTCTGTAAATGACACCGGCCCTCCAAAAAATACTGAGGTCGAAAATCGACCAAAAAATTCTAGAGTGCAACCTTCCAAAAAGAAAATTTGAAGAGGTATATTACACTCACACTTTCTTTCTTTTTTCTTTTAACAGAAAAGTAAAAGGCGTGGAAAAATGATGAATTGTAGGAATTTTTACAGACATGTAAACCCAAATTACAAAAACCTGTCAGCTCACACCAGTCAGAATGGCCATCAACAAAAATGCTGCAAACTAGAAATGCTGACGTGATTGTGGAGAAATGCGTACCCTCGATTCTAAGGGGCACGTGGTAAGAGCCACTAATGAAAGCACAATTGAGGTGCCTTGAAAAGGTAAACGTTGAGCTACCATACCAGTCAATCAATCATACCCACTGCTGGGTCTATCCCCTGAGAAAAGGAAAATCAAAAATCACAGGCTGGCAATCCTGCACTCCAGCAATATTTACCATAGGCAACACTTGGAAGCAACGAAAATGTCCATCAACAGAGGAATGCACCAAGAAGAAGTGGCCCATGTACACATGGAATATTAGCCATGGAAAACATTGAAGCACTGCTCTTTGAGGCACCATAGATGAGCCTGGAGATAATCACAAAACATGAAGTAGGTCGGAAAGCAAAACACCTATATCCTATATTATCACTTATGGCATTATCTAATAACTGGCACAGATGAACGTATTTCCAAAGAGAAAGACACTCACAGGCTGAGAAAACAAACTATGCTCATCTGAAAGGAAAGGAGGGGGGAAATTGAGAAATGAAGATTAGTGTTCCTATACATATACAAATACATATTTTGTACATGTATCAAAAAGACCGAACATATAGCAAGGGAGGTCGACGGAACACTGTAATATTTTACATGGGAAGAGGATCTGTACATTAATAGACATACATAATGTACAAATGAACCAGATTGTGTACACCTAGGATAAACAATATTCTAAACTTTACCCAGATTAAAAAACTTTTAAAAACCAAGAAGAAGTAATGAGACATAAACTTATGGGGATTTCTCCTGGCAAATTCCATTCTAATTTACAACCTAGGACAATGACTTCCAGAAAGGCTCTGCTGCCCTAGTACCCAGATTGGGGAATGGAGAAATGCTACCTCCTTGTGGCCGTTTCCCACAACAGCAGGTTTGAACCCACTGCGAAAGGTCACTAAATTTTCACCAACTTGCAGTTCTGTAAATGACACCTGCCCTCCAGAAAATTTCTGGGGTCCAAAATCGACCAAAAAATTCAAAAGAGGGCAACCTTCGAAGAAGACAATTTCAAGAGCTACATTGTACTCACGGTTTTTTCTTTTAAGAGAAAAGAGAACGATGTAGGAATATGATGAATTTTAAAAAATTTAATGACAGGCATACCCATATTACAAAAACCTATCAGCTCACAGCAGTCAGAATGGCCATTAGGAAAAATGCTGCAAAAAATAAACGGTGAAGGGAGTGTGGAGAAATGCGTACCCTCGGTTGTAAGGGGGGGCATGTAAAGAGCCACTAATGAAAACACAGTGTAGGTGCTTTGAAAAGGGAAACATTGAGCTACCAGTCAATCAATCACAACCACTGCTTGGCCTATCACCTGAGAAAATGAGAATCAAAAAGTCACAGGCTGGCAAACCTGTACGCCAGCAAGATTTACCATAGCCAGCACTTGGAAGCAATGAAAATGTCCATCAACCGAGGAATGCACCAAGAAGAAGTGGTCCACGTACACAATGGAATATTACTCTAATAATAAATATAAATGAAATTTAAAAACAAACAAAAGCAAGGAGACGTCAACATTTGTGGGTTTATCCGGGCACATGGCACTCTAACTTATAACCGAAGAACACCACTGGCCGGTAGGTCTGTTTCCCTAGTACCAGCAAGGGGAACGTAGAAAGGCTGCCGCTCTCTGGCCGTTACCTGCAAAAGCAGGTTTAAAGCCTGAGCTAATGGTCACTTCATATGAACAAGTACTGCAGGGCTGTAAATGAAAGCTGCC
>NW_028122260.1:0-65755 GCF_965194805.1 Balaenoptera borealis
GGAATGCACCAAGAAGAAGTGGTCCATGTACACAATGGAATATTAGCCATGGAAAACATTGAAGCACTGCTCTTTGAGGCACCATAGATGAGCCTGGAGATAATCACAAAACATGAAGTAGGTCGGAAAGCAAAAGACCTATATCTTATATTATCACTTATGGCATTATCTAATAACTGACACAGATGAACATATTTCTAAAGAGAAAGACACTCACAGGCGTAGAACACAAACTATGCTCATCTAAAAGGAAAGGAGGGGGGAAATTGAGAAATGAAGATTAGTGTTACTATACATATTCAAATACATATTATATACATGTATCAAAAAGACCGAACATATAACAAGGGAGGTCGACGGAACAGTGTAATATTTTACATGGGAAGAGGATCTGTACATTAATAGACATACATAATGTCCAAATGAACCAGATTGTGTACACCTAGGACAAACAGTATTCTAAACTTTACCCAGATTAAAAAAATTTTAAAAACCAAGAAGAAGTAATGAGACATAAACTTATGGGGATTTCTCCTGGCAAATTCCATTCTAATTTACAACCTAGGACAATGACTTCCAGAAAGGCTCTGCTGCCCTAGAACCAGGACTGGGGAATGGAGAAATGCTACCTCCTTGTGGACGTTTCCCACAACAGCAGCTTTGAACCCACTGCAAAAGGTCACTAAATTTTCACCAACTTGCAGTTCTGTAAATTGCGCCTGGCCTCCAGAAAATTTCTGGGGTCAAAAATCGACCAAAAAATTCAGAAGAGGGCAACCTTCGAAGAAGACAATTTCAAGAGCTATATTGTACTCACGGTTTTTTTCTTTTAAGAGAAAAGAAAAAGGCGTAGGAATATGATGAATTTTAAAAATTTTCATGACATGCATACCCATATTACAAAACCCTATCAGCTCACAGCAGTCAGAATGGCCATTAGGAAAAATGCTGCAAAAAATAAACGGTGAAGGGAGTGTGGAGAAATGCGTACCCTCGGCTGTAAGGGGGGGCATGTAAAGAGCCACTAACGAAAACACAACGTAGGTGCTTTGAAAAGGGAAACATTGAGCTACCAGTCCATCAATCACAACCACTGCTTGGCCTATCACCTGAGAAAATGAGAATCAAAAAGTCACAGGCTGGCAAACCAGTATGCCAGCAATATTTACCATAGCCAGCACTTGGAAGCAATGAAAATGTCCATCAACCGAGGAATGCACCAAGAAGAAGTGGTCCACGTACACAATGGGATATTACTCTAATAATAAATATAAATTAAATTTAAAAACAAAGAAAAGCAAGGAGACATCAACATTTGTGGGTTTATCCGGGCACATTGCACTCTAATTTATAACCGAAGAACACCACTGGCCGGTAGGTCTGTTTCC
The DNA here is from genome assembly GCF_965194805.1 of Balaenoptera borealis. Classification (NCBI taxonomy): domain Eukaryota; kingdom Metazoa; phylum Chordata; class Mammalia; order Artiodactyla; family Balaenopteridae; genus Balaenoptera; species Balaenoptera borealis. The sequence continues at coordinate 1,389 of NW_028122260.1, forward strand.
CTAGTACCAGCAAGGGGAACGTAGAAAGATTGCCGCTCTCTGGCCGTTACCTGCAAAAGCAGGTTTAAAGCCTGAGCTAATGGTCACTTCATATGAACAAGTACTGCAGGGCTGTAAATGAAACCTGCCCTCAAAATGTCTTGAGGGAGATCATGGCCAAAATATTTCAAATGGTGACACATACTTTAAGAAAACACTTTGAAGAAATAAGCTCTCATCACAGCTGGAAAAATAAAAAGGACATGTCTTACAGCTCAATTTCAACGCATTATGAGACACATGCAAATTCAACCACAAAGAGGTATCAGCTCACACCACTCAGAATAACCATCAGCAAAAACTACAAAGAATAAATGCTGAAGGTGCTGGGAAGAAATGCATACCCTCCGCTTTAAGTGGGACGTAACCTGGAAAGAGCCACTAAAGAGAACGGAATAGAGGTGCCTTTAAAAGGTAAACATTGAGCTACCATATGACCCAGCAGACCTATTCCTGGACCTATAACCTAAGAAGACAGAATTGGAAGGACACAGGTACGCAAATCTGCATTGCATAGTATAACAATCGCCAAGATATGGAAGTAACCAAAAAGTCCAACGACAGATGGGTGGACAAAGAAGAACTGCTCCATGTACAGATGGAATATGAGCTAGTGAAAAAATGAAACAATGCCATTTGCAGCACCATAGATGAGTCTAGAAGTAATCACGCAGCTTGGAGTAAGTGAGAAAGCGAAAGACACATATCCTATCCTATCACATATAGGTGTTACCGAAAAAATGATACAAACAAAGGTATTTCCACAGAGAAACACTATCATAGATTCATTTAAAAAACTTATGGTTCACCAAATGGAAAGGTGTGAGGATTGGATACATTACCGTATTGAGGTTAACAGAGAGATACAAACACATGTGAAATATATAATCACCAAAGACCTACGCTATACCAAGAGAAGACTACTCAACATTGTGTCGTAACAGACATGGGAAAAGGATCCGAAGAAGAATAGATATATGTATATGTGTGAAAGAACCACATCTTGCACACCTAGAACAAACAAAACATTGTAATCAAGTTTGCTGTGATAAAAAATAAAAATTAAGTTAAAAATACCAACAAGAAGTAATGAGACATAAACTTAAAGGGCTTTTTCCTCGCACATTCCATTCTAATTTACAACCTAGAACACCACTTCCACTAAGGCTCTGTTGCCCTAGTAACCAGATTTGGTAAAGGAGAAATGCTGCCGCCTTGTGGCCGATTCCCGCAACAGCAGCTTTTAACCCACAGCTAATGGTCACTTACCATTCACAAGGACTCAGGGCTGTAAAGGACACCTGCCCTCAAATTGTGCTGAAGTAGGGAATGGATAAAAAAAATTCAAAACAGGCAAAATGTTCACGAAGCTCGTATGAAGAGGTAAGTTTTACTCACTCTCTTTTCAAAGAAAGGAAAATGGATAAAAGCTCAACCTCAGGAAGTATTAGACTCATGCAATCTAATCTACAAAAAGTTTTCAACTCACACCCGTCGACTGACCGTTGGCAAAAAGTCTACAAACAATCAATGCTGAAGAGGTTTTAGAGAACTGTGTACCCTCTAGCTGCTGGTGAGATGTAAAAGGGTTAAACGCTAATAATGAGAACAGAAAGGAGCTGCGTTGAAAAGGAAAAATTGAGGTACCATTCAATCCAGCAGGCGCACCAATGGGCCTCTCACCTGAGAAGACCAGAATGAAGAAGACCCGGGCTGCAAAAGCTGCACTGCAGCCTTATTCACAATAGACAAGACAGTGAAGCAACCAAAATGTCCATCAACAGATGAAAGGAAAAAGAAGAAGCGGCCCATGTACACAATGAATACTAGCCATGGAAAACAATGAAACACTGCTCTTTGAGACACCATAGATGATCTTGGAGATAATCACAGAACATGAGGTAAGTCGGAAAGCAAAAGTCCTATATCCTATGATATCACTTATACGCGTTCTCTAGTAACTGACACAAATGAACATATTTCCACAGAGAAAGTCAATCACAGACTTATTAAAAAAAACTATGCTTATCTACAAGGAAAGGTGGGGGGGAATGGATAAATGAAGATTAGCGTTACCATATGTATACAAATACATATTATATACATATATCAAAAAGACCGACCATATAGCAAGGAAGGTTTACGGAACACTGTGTAATAATTTACACGGGAAGAGGATCTCTACATAAATAGGTATATAGAATATGTAGATGAACCAGAGTATGTACACCTTGGACAAGCAACATTCTAACCATTACCCCAATTGAAAAAATTAAAACAACCAACTAGGAGTAATGAGACATAAACTTATGGGGGGTTCTCCTGGCACATTCCATTCAAATTTACAACCTAGGCAAACGACTTCCAGAACGGCTCTGCTGCCCTAGTACCCAGATTTGGGAATGGAGAAATGCTGCATCCTTGTGGCCGTTTCCCACAACAGCAGCTTTAAACCCACTGCAAAAGGTCACTAAATATTCACCAATTGCAGGTCTGTAAATGACACCTGCCCTCCAAAAGATACTGAGGTCGAAAATCGACCAAAAAACTCTAGAGTGCAACCTTCCAAAAAGAAAATTTGAAGAGGTATATTGTACTCACACCTTTTTTCTTTTTTCTTTTAACAGAAAAGGAAAAGGCGTGGAAAAAGGATGAATTGTAGGAATTTTTACAGACATGTAAACCCAAATTACAAAAACCTATCAGCTCACACCAGTCAGAATGGCCATCAACAAAAATGCGGCAAACGATAAACGCTGACGTGATTGTGGAGAAATGCGTACCCTCGATTCTAAGGGGGACGTGGTAAGAGCCACTAATGAAAGCACAATTGAGGTGCCTTGAAAAGGTAAACGTTGAGCTACCATACCAATCAATCAATCATACCCACTGCTGGGTCTATCACCTGAGAAAATGAAAATCAAAAATCGCAGGCTGGCAATCCTGCACTCCAGCAATATTTACCATAGGCAACACTTGGAAGCAACGAAAATGTCCATCAACAGAGGAATGCACCAAGAAGAAGTGGTCCATGTACACAATGGAATATTAGCCATGGAAAACATTGAAGCACTGCTCTTTGAGGCACCATAGATGAGCCTGGAGATAATCACAAAACATGAAGTAGGTCGGAAAGCAAAAGACCTATATCTTATATTATCACTTATGGCATTATCTAATAACTGACACAGATGAACATATTTCTAAAGAGAAAGACACTCACAGGCGTAGAACACAAACTATGCTCATCTAAAAGGAAAGGAGGGGGGAAATTGAGAAATGAAGATTAGTGTTACTATACATATTCAAATACATATTATATACATGTATCAAAAAGACCGAACATATAACAAGGGAGGTCGACGGAACAGTGTAATATTTTACATGGGAAGAGGATCTGTACATTAATAGACATACATAATGTCCAAATGAACCAGATTGTGTACACCTAGGACAAACAGTATTCTAAACTTTACCCAGATTAAAAAAATTTTAAAAACCAAGAAGAAGTAATGAGACATAAACTTATGGGGATTTCTCCTGGCAAATTCCATTCTAATTTACAACCTAGGACAATGACTTCCAGAAAGGCTCTGCTGCCCTAGAACCAGGACTGGGGAATGGAGAAATGCTACCTCCTTGTGGACGTTTCCCACAACAGCAGCTTTGAACCCACTGCAAAAGGTCACTAAATTTTCACCAACTTGCAGTTCTGTAAATTGCGCCTGGCCTCCAGAAAATTTCTGGGGTCAAAAATCGACCAAAAAATTCAGAAGAGGGCAACCTTCGAAGAAGACAATTTCAAGAGCTATATTGTACTCACGGTTTTTTTCTTTTAAGAGAAAAGAAAAAGGCGTAGGAATATGATGAATTTTAAAAATTTTCATGACATGCATACCCATATTACAAAACCCTATCAGCACACAGCAGTCAGAATGGCCATTAGGAAAAATGCTGCAAAAAATAAACGGTGAAGGGAGTGTGGAGAAATGCGTACCCTCGGCTGTAAGGGGGGGCATGTAAAGAGCCACTAACGAAAACACAACGTAGGTGCTTTGAAAAGGGAAACATTGAGCTACCAGTCCATCAATCACAACCACTGCTTGGCCTATCACCTGAGAAAATGAGAATCAAAAAGTCACAGGCTGGCAAACCAGTATGCCAGCAATATTTACCATAGCCAGCACTTGGAAGCAATGAAAATGTCCATCAACCGAGGAATGCACCAAGAAGAAGTGGTCCACGTACACAATGGGATATTACTCTAATAATAAATATAAATTAAATTTAAAAACAAAGAAAAACAAGGAGACATCAACATTTGTGGGTTTATCCGGGCACATTGCACTCTAATTTATAACCGAAGAACACCACTGGCCGGTAGGTCTGTTTCCCTAGTACCAGCAAGGGGAACGTAGAAAGATTGCCGCTCTCTGGCCGTTACCTGCAAAAGCAGGTTTAAAGCCTGAGCTAATGGTCACTTCACATGAACAAGTACTGCAGGGCTGTAAATGAAACCTGCCCTCAAAATGTCTTGAGGGAGATCATGGCCAAAATATTTCAAATGGTGACACATACTTTAAGAAAACACTTTGAAGAAATAAGCTCTCATCACAGCTGGAAAAATAAAAAGGACATGTCTTACAGCTCAATTTCAACGCATTATGAGACACATGCAAATTCAACCACAGAGAGGTATCAGCTCACACCACTCAGAATAACCATCAGCAAAAACTACAAAGAATAAATGCTGAAGGTGCTGGGAAGAAATGCATACCCTCCGCTTTAAGTGGGACGTAACCTGGAAAGAGCCACTAAAGAGAACGGAATAGAGGTGCCTTTAAAAGGTAAACATTGAGCTACCATATGACCCAGCAGACCTATTCCTGGACCTATAACCTAAGAAGACAGAATTGGAAGGACACAGGTACGCAAATCTGCATTGCATAGTATAACAATCGCCAAGATATGGAAGTAACCAAAAAGTCCAACGACAGATGGGTGGAGAAAGAAGAACTGCTCCATGTACAGATGGAATATGAGCTAGTGAAAAAATGAAACAATGCCATTTGCAGCACCATAGATGAGTCTAGAAGTAATCACGCAGCTTGGAGTAAGTGAGAAAGCGAAAGACACATATCCTATCCTATCACATATAGGTGTTACCGAAAAAATGATACAAACAAAGGTATTTCCACAGAGAAACACTATCATAGATTCATTTAAAAAACTTATGGTTCACCAAATGGAAAGGTGTGAGGATTGGATACATTACCGTATTGAGGTTAACAGAGAGATACAAACACATGTGAAATATATAATCACCAAAGACCTACGCTATACCAAGAGAAGACTACTCAACATTGTGTCGTAACAGACATGGGAAAAGGATCCGAAGAAGAATAGATATATGTATATGTGTGAAAGAACCACATCTTGCACACCTAGAACAAACAAAACATTGTAATCAAGTTTGCTGTGATAAAAAATAAAAATTAAGTTAAAAATACCAACAAGAAGTAATGAGACATAAACTTAAAGGGCTTTTTCCTCGCACATTCCATTCTAATTTACAACCTAGAACACCACTTCCACTAAGGCTCTGTTGCCCTAGTAACCAGATTTGGTAAAGGAGAAATGCTGCCGCCTTGTGGCCGATTCCCGCAACAGCAGCTTTTAACCCACAGCTAATGGTCACTTACCATTCACAAGGACTCAGGGCTGTAAAGGACACCTGCCCTCAAATTGTGCTGAAGTAGGGAATGGATAAAAAAAATTCAAAACAGGCAAAATGTTCACGAAGCTCGTATGAAGAGGTAAGTTTTACTCACTCTCTTTTCAAAGAAAGGAAAATGGATAAAAGCTCAACCTCAGGAAGTATTAGACTCATGCAATCTAATCTACAAAAAGTTTTCAACTCACACCCGTCGACTGACCGTTGGCAAAAAGTCTACAAACAATCAATGCTGAAGAGGTTTTAGAGAACTGTGTACCCTCTAGCTGCTGGTGAGATGTAAAAGGGTTAAACGCTAATAATGAGAACAGAAAGGAGCTGCGTTGAAAAGGAAAAATTGAGGTACCATTCAATCCAGCAGGCGCACCAATGGGCCTCTCACCTGAGAAGACCAGAATGAAGAAGACCCGGGCTGCAAAAGCTGCACTGCAGCCTTATTCACAATAGACAAGACAGTGAAGCAACCAAAATGTCCATCAACAGATGAAAGGAAAAAGAAGAAGCGGCCCATGTACACAATGAATACTAGCCATGGAAAACAATGAAACACTGCTCTTTGAGGCACCATAGATGATCTTGGAGATAATCACAGAACATGAGGTAAGTCGGAAAGCAAAAGTCCTATATCCTATGATATCACTTATACGCGTTCTCTAGTAACTGACACAAATGAACATATTTCCACAGAGAAAGTCAATCACAGACTTATTAAAAAAAACTATGCTTATCTACAAGGAAAGGTGGGGGGGAATGGATAAATGAAGATTAGCGTTACCATATGTATACAAATACATATTATATACATATATCAAAAAGACCGACCATATAGCAAGGAAGGTTTACGGAACACTGTGTAATAATTTACACGGGAAGAGGATCTCTACATAAATAGGTATATAGAATATGTAGATGAACCAGAGTATGTACACCTTGGACAAGCAACATTCTAACCATTACCCCAATTGAAAAAATTAAAACAACCAACTAGGAGTAATGAGACATAAACTTATGGGGGGTTCTCCTGGCACATTCCATTCAAATTTACAACCTAGGCAAACGACTTCCAGAACGGCTCTGCTGCCCTAGTACCCAGATTTGGGAATGGAGAAATGCTGCATCCTTGTGGCCGTTTCCCACAACAGCAGCTTTAAACCCACTGCAAAAGGTCACTAAATATTCACCAATTGCAGGTCTGTAAATGACACCTGCCCTCCAAAAGATACTGAGGTCGAAAATCGACCAAAAAACTCTAGAGTGCAACCTTCCAAAAAGAAAATTTGAAGAGGTATATTGTACTCACACCTTTTTTCTTTTTTCTTTTAACAGAAAAGGAAAAGGCGTGGAAAAAGGATGAATTGTAGGAATTTTTACAGACATGTAAACCCAAATTACAAAAACCTATCAGCTCACACCAGTCAGAATGGCCATCAACAAAAATGCGGCAAACGATAAACGCTGACGTGATTGTGGAGAAATGCGTACCCTCGATTCTAAGGGGGACGTGGTAAGAGCCACTAATGAAAGCACAATTGAGGTGCCTTGAAAAGGTAAACGTTGAGCTACCATACCAATCAATCAATCATACCCACTGCTGGGTCTATCACCTGAGAAAATGAAAATCAAAAATCGCAGGCTGGCAATCCTGCACTCCAGCAATATTTACCATAGGCAACACTTGGAAGCAACGAAAATGTCCATCAACAGAGGAATGCACCAAGAAGAAGTGGTCCATGTACACAATGGAATATTAGCCATGGAAAACATTGAAGCACTGCTCTTTGAGGCACCATAGATGAGCCTGGAGATAATCACAAAACATGAAGTAGGTCGGAAAGCAAAAGACCTATATCTTATATTATCACTTATGGCATTATCTAATAACTGACACAGATGAACATATTTCTAAAGAGAAAGACACTCACAGGCGTAGAACACAAACTATGCTCATCTAAAAGGAAAGGAGGGGGGAAATTGAGAAATGAAGATTAGTGTTACTATACATATTCAAATACATATTATATACATGTATCAAAAAGACCGAACATATAACAAGGGAGGTCGACGGAACAGTGTAATATTTTACATGGGAAGAGGATCTGTACATTAATAGACATACATAATGTCCAAATGAACCAGATTGTGTACACCTAGGACAAACAGTATTCTAAACTTTACCCAGATTAAAAAAATTTTAAAAACCAAGAAGAAGTAATGAGACATAAACTTATGGGGATTTCTCCTGGCAAATTCCATTCTAATTTACAACCTAGGACAATGACTTCCAGAAAGGCTCTGCTGCCCTAGAACCAGGACTGGGGAATGGAGAAATGCTACCTCCTTGTGGACGTTTCCCACAACAGCAGCTTTGAACCCACTGCAAAAGGTCACTAAATTTTCACCAACTTGCAGTTCTGTAAATTGCGCCTGGCCTCCAGAAAATTTCTGGGGTCAAAAATCGACCAAAAAATTCAGAAGAGGGCAACCTTCGAAGAAGACAATTTCAAGAGCTATATTGTACTCACGGTTTTTTTCTTTTAAGAGAAAAGAAAAAGGCGTAGGAATATGATGAATTTTAAAAATTTTCATGACATGCATACCCATATTACAAAACCCTATCAGCTCACAGCAGTCAGAATGGCCATTAGGAAAAATGCTGCAAAAAATAAACGGTGAAGGGAGTGTGGAGAAATGCGTACCCTCGGCTGTAAGGGGGGGCATGTAAAGAGCCACTAACGAAAACACAACGTAGGTGCTTTGAAAAGGGAAACATTGAGCTACCAGTCCATCAATCACAACCACTGCTTGGCCTATCACCTGAGAAAATGAGAATCAAAAAGTCACAGGCTGGCAAACCAGTATGCCAGCAATATTTACCATAGCCAGCACTTGGAAGCAATGAAAATGTCCATCAACCGAGGAATGCACCAAGAAGAAGTGGTCCACGTACACAATGGGATATTACTCTAATAATAAATATAAATTAAATTTAAAAACAAAGAAAAGCAAGGAGACATCAACATTTGTGGGTTTATCCGGGCACATTGCACTCTAATTTATAACCGAAGAACACCACTGGCCGGTAGGTCTGTTTCCCTAGTACCAGCAAGGGGAACGTAGAAAGATTGCCGCTCTCTGGCCGTTACCTGCAAAAGCAGGTTTAAAGCCTGAGCTAATGGTCACTTCACATGAACAAGTACTGCAGGGCTGTAAATGAAACCTGCCCTCAAAATGTCTTGAGGGAGATCATGGCCAAAATATTTCAAATGGTGACACATACTTTAAGAAAACACTTTGAAGAAATAAGCTCTCATCACAGCTGGAAAAATAAAAAGGACATGTCTTACAGCTCAATTTCAACGCATTATGAGACACATGCAAATTCAACCACAAAGAGGTATCAGCTCACACCACTCAGAATAACCATCAGCAAAAACTACAAAGAATAAATGCTGAAGGTGCTGGGAAGAAATGCATACCCTCCGCTTTAAGTGGGACGTAACCTGGAAAGAGCCACTAAAGAGAACGGAATAGAGGTGCCTTTAAAAGGTAAACATTGAGCTACCATATGACCCAGCAGACCTATTCCTGGACCTATAACCTAAGAAGACAGAATTGGAAGGACACAGGTACGCAAATCTGCATTGCATAGTATAACAATCGCCAAGATATGGAAGTAACCAAAAAGTCCAACGACAGATGGGTGGACAAAGAAGAACTGCTCCATGTACAGATGGAATATGAGCTAGTGAAAAAATGAAACAATGCCATTTGCAGCACCATAGATGAGTCTAGAAGTAATCACGCAGCTTGGAGTAAGTGAGAAAGCGAAAGACACATATCCTATCCTATCACATATAGGTGTTACCGAAAAAATGATACAAACAAAGGTATTTCCACAGAGAAACACTATCATAGATTCATTTAAAAAACTTATGGTTCACCAAATGGAAAGGTGTGAGGATTGGATACATTACCGTATTGAGGTTAACAGAGAGATACAAACACATGTGAAATATATAATCACCAAAGACCTACGCTATACCAAGAGAAGACTACTCAACATTGTGTCGTAACAGACATGGGAAAAGGATCCGAAGAAGAATAGATATATGTATATGTGTGAAAGAACCACATCTTGCACACCTAGAACAAACAAAACATTGTAATCAAGTTTGCTGTGATAAAAAATAAAAATTAAGTTAAAAATACCAACAAGAAGTAATGAGACATAAACTTAAAGGGCTTTTTCCTCGCACATTCCATTCTAATTTACAACCTAGAACACCACTTCCACTAAGGCTCTGTTGCCCTAGTAACCAGATTTGGTAAAGGAGAAATGCTGCCGCCTTGTGGCCGATTCCCGCAACAGCAGCTTTTAACCCACAGCTAATGGTCACTTACCATTCACAAGGACTCAGGGCTGTAAAGGACACCTGCCCTCAAATTGTGCTGAAGTAGGGAATGGATAAAAAAAATTCAAAACAGGCAAAATGTTCACGAAGCTCGTATGAAGAGGTAAGTTTTACTCACTCTCTTTTTAAAGAAAGGAAAATGGATAAAAGCTCAACCTCAGGAAGTATTAGACTCATGCAATCTAATCTACAAAAAGTTTTCAACTCACACCCGTCGACTGACCGTTGGCAAAAAGTCTACAAACAATCAATGCTGAAGAGGTTTTAGAGAACTGTGTACCCTCTAGCTGCTGGTGAGATGTAAAAGGGTTAAACGCTAATAATGAGAACAGAAAGGAGCTGCGTTGAAAAGGAAAAATTGAGGTACCATTCAATCCAGCAGGCGCACCAATGGGCCTCTCACCTGAGAAGACCAGAATGAAGAAGACCCGGGCTGCAAAAGCTGCACTGCAGCCTTATTCACAATAGACAAGACAGTGAAGCAACCAAAATGTCCATCAACAGATGAAAGGAAAAAGAAGAAGCGGCCCATGTACACAATGAATACTAGCCATGGAAAACAATGAAACACTGCTCTTTGAGACACCATAGATGATCTTGGAGATAATCACAGAACATGAGGTAAGTCGGAAAGCAAAAGTCCTATATCCTATGATATCACTTATACGCGTTCTCTAGTAACTGACACAAATGAACATATTTCCACAGAGAAAGTCAATCACAGACTTATTAAAAAAAACTATGCTTATCTACAAGGAAAGGTGGGGGGGAATGGATAAATGAAGATTAGCGTTACCATATGTATACAAATACATATTATATACATATATCAAAAAGACCGACCATATAGCAAGGAAGGTTTACGGAACACTGTGTAATAATTTACACGGGAAGAGGATCTCTACATAAATAGGTATATAGAATATGTAGATGAACCAGAGTATGTACACCTTGGACAAGCAACATTCTAACCATTACCCCAATTGAAAAAATTAAAACAACCAACTAGGAGTAATGAGACATAAACTTATGGGGGGTTCTCCTGGCACATTCCATTCAAATTTACAACCTAGGCAAACGACTTCCAGAACGGCTCTGCTGCCCTAGTACCCAGATTTGGGAATGGAGAAATGCTGCATCCTTGTGGCCGTTTCCCACAGCAGCAGCTTTAAACCCACTGCAAAAGGTCACTAAATATTCACCAATTGCAGGTCTGTAAATGACACCTGCCCTCCAAAAGATACTGAGGTCGAAAATCGACCAAAAAACTCTAGAGTGCAACCTTCCAAAAAGAAAATTTGAAGAGGTATATTGTACTCACACCTTTTTTCTTTTTTCTTTTAACAGAAAAGGAAAAGGCGTGGAAAAAGGATGAATTGTAGGAATTTTTACAGACATGTAAACCCAAATTACAAAAACCTATCAGCTCACACCAGTCAGAATGGCCATCAACAAAAATGCGGCAAACGATAAACGCTGACGTGATTGTGGAGAAATGCGTACCCTCGATTCTAAGGGGGACGTGGTAAGAGCCACTAATGAAAGCACAATTGAGGTGCCTTGAAAAGGTAAACGTTGAGCTACCATACCAATCAATCAATCATACCCACTGCTGGGTCTATCACCTGAGAAAATGAAAATCAAAAATCGCAGGCTGGCAATCCTGCACTCCAGCAATATTTACCATAGGCAACACTTGGAAGCAACGAAAATGTCCATCAACAGAGGAATGCACCAAGAAGAAGTGGTCCATGTACACAATGGAATATTAGCCATGGAAAACATTGAAGCACTGCTCTTTGAGGCACCATAGATGAGCCTGGAGATAATCACAAAACATGAAGTAGGTCGGAAAGCAAAAGACCTATATCTTATATTATCACTTATGGCATTATCTAATAACTGACACAGATGAACATATTTCTAAAGAGAAAGACACTCACAGGCGTAGAACACAAACTATGCTCATCTAAAAGGAAAGGAGGGGGGAAATTGAGAAATGAAGATTAGTGTTACTATACATATTCAAATACATATTATATACATGTATCAAAAAGACCGAACATATAACAAGGGAGGTCGACGGAACAGTGTAATATTTTACATGGGAAGAGGATCTGTACATTAATAGACATACATAATGTCCAAATGAACCAGATTGTGTACACCTAGGACAAACAGTATTCTAAACTTTACCCAGATTAAAAAAATTTTAAAAACCAAGAAGAAGTAATGAGACATAAACTTATGGGGATTTCTCCTGGCAAATTCCATTCTAATTTACAACCTAGGACAATGACTTCCAGAAAGGCTCTGCTGCCCTAGAACCAGGACTGGGGAATGGAGAAATGCTACCTCCTTGTGGACGTTTCCCACAACAGCAGCTTTGAACCCACTGCAAAAGGTCACTAAATTTTCACCAACTTGCAGTTCTGTAAATTGCGCCTGGCCTCCAGAAAATTTCTGGGGTCAAAAATCGACCAAAAAATTCAGAAGAGGGCAACCTTCGAAGAAGACAATTTCAAGAGCTATATTGTACTCACGGTTTTTTTCTTTTAAGAGAAAAGAAAAAGGCGTAGGAATATGATGAATTTTAAAAATTTTCATGACATGCATACCCATATTACAAAACCCTATCAGCTCACAGCAGTCAGAATGGCCATTAGGAAAAATGCTGCAAAAAATAAACGGTGAAGGGAGTGTGGAGAAATGCGTACCCTCGGCTGTAAGGGGGGGCATGTAAAGAGCCACTAACGAAAACACAACGTAGGTGCTTTGAAAAGGGAAACATTGAGCTACCAGTCCATCAATCACAACCACTGCTTGGCCTATCACCTGAGAAAATGAGAATCAAAAAGTCACAGGCTGGCAAACCAGTATGCCAGCAATATTTACCATAGCCAGCACTTGGAAGCAATGAAAATGTCCATCAACCGAGGAATGCACCAAGAAGAAGTGGTCCACGTACACAATGGGATATTACTCTAATAATAAATATAAATTAAATTTAAAAACAAAGAAAAGCAAGGAGACATCAACATTTGTGGGTTTATCCGGGCACATTGCACTCTAATTTATAACCGAAGAACACCACTGGCCGGTAGGTCTGTTTCCCTAGTACCAGCAAGGGGAACGTAGAAAGATTGCCGCTCTCTGGCCGTTACCTGCAAAAGCAGGTTTAAAGCCTGAGCTAATGGTCACTTCATATGAACAAGTACTGCAGGGCTGTAAATGAAACCTGCCCTCAAAATGTCTTGAGGGAGATCATGGCCAAAATATTTCAAATGGTGACACATACTTTAAGAAAACACTTTGAAGAAATAAGCTCTCATCACAGCTGGAAAAATAAAAAGGACATGTCTTACAGCTCAATTTCAACGCATTATGAGACACATGCAAATTCAAGCACAAAGAGGTATCAGCTCACACCACTCAGAATAACCATCAGCAAAAACTACAAAGAATAAATGCTGAAGGTGCTGGGAAGAAATGCATACCCTCCGCTTTAAGTGGGACGTAACCTGGAAAGAGCCACTAAAGAGAACGGAATAGAGGTGCCTTTAAAAGGTAAACATTGAGCTACCATATGACCCAGCAGACCTATTCCTGGACCTATAACCTAAGAAGACAGAATTGGAAGGACACAGGTACGCAAATCTGCATTGCATAGTATAACAATCGCCAAGATATGGAAGTAACCAAAAAGTCCAACGACAGATGGGTGGACAAAGAAGAACTGCTCCATGTACAGATGGAATATGAGCTAGTGAAAAAATGAAACAATGCCATTTGCAGCACCATAGATGAGTCTAGAAGTAATCACGCAGCTTGGAGTAAGTGAGAAAGCGAAAGACACATATCCTATCCTATCACATATAGGTGTTACCGAAAAAATGATACAAACAAAGGTATTTCCACAGAGAAACACTATCATAGATTCATTTAAAAAACTTATGGTTCACCAAATGGAAAGGTGTGAGGATTGGATACATTACCGTATTGAGGTTAACAGAGAGATACAAACACATGTGAAATATATAATCACCAAAGACCTACGCTATACCAAGAGAAGACTACTCAACATTGTGTCGTAACAGACATGGGAAAAGGATCCGAAGAAGAATAGATATATGTATATGTGTGAAAGAACCACATCTTGCACACCTAGAACAAACAAAACATTGTAATCAAGTTTGCTGTGATAAAAAATAAAAATTAAGTTAAAAATACCAACAAGAAGTAATGAGACATAAACTTAAAGGGCTTTTTCCTCGCACATTCCATTCTAATTTACAACCTAGAACACCACTTCCACTAAGGCTCTGTTGCCCTAGTAACCAGATTTGGTAAAGGAGAAATGCTGCCGCCTTGTGGCCGATTCCCGCAACAGCAGCTTTTAACCCACAGCTAATGGTCACTTACCATTCACAAGGACTCAGGGCTGTAAAGGACACCTGCCCTCAAATTGTGCTGAAGTAGGGAATGGATAAAAAAAATTCAAAACAGGCAAAATGTTCACGAAGCTCGTATGAAGAGGTAAGTTTTACTCACTCTCTTTTCAAAGAAAGGAAAATGGATAAAAGCTCAACCTCAGGAAGTATTAGACTCATGCAATCTAATCTACAAAAAGTTTTCAACTCACACCCGTCGACTGACCGTTGGCAAAAAGTCTACAAACAATCAATGCTGAAGAGGTTTTAGAGAACTGTGTACCCTCTAGCTGCTGGTGAGATGTAAAAGGGTTAAACGCTAATAATGAGAACAGAAAGGAGCTGCGTTGAAAAGGAAAAATTGAGGTACCATTCAATCCAGCAGGCGCACCAATGGGCCTCTCACCTGAGAAGACCAGAATGAAGAAGACCCGGGCTGCAAAAGCTGCACTGCAGCCTTATTCACAATAGACAAGACAGTGAAGCAACCAAAATGTCCATCAACAGATGAAAGGAAAAAGAAGAAGCGGCCCATGTACACAATGAATACTAGCCATGGAAAACAATGAAACACTGCTCTTTGAGACACCATAGATGATCTTGGAGATAATCACAGAACATGAGGTAAGTCGGAAAGCAAAAGTCCTATATCCTATGATATCACTTATACGCGTTCTCTAGTAACTGACACAAATGAACATATTTCCACAGAGAAAGTCAATCACAGACTTATTAAAAAAAACTATGCTTATCTACAAGGAAAGGTGGGGGGGAATGGATAAATGAAGATTAGCGTTACCATATGTATACAAATACATATTATATACATATATCAAAAAGACCGACCATATAGCAAGGAAGGTTTACGGAACACTGTGTAATAATTTACACGGGAAGAGGATCTCTACATAAATAGGTATATAGAATATGTAGATGAACCAGAGTATGTACACCTTGGACAAGCAACATTCTAACCATTACCCCAATTGAAAAAATTAAAACAACCAACTAGGAGTAATGAGACATAAACTTATGGGGGGTTCTCCTGGCACATTCCATTCAAATTTACAACCTAGGCAAACGACTTCCAGAACGGCTCTGCTGCCCTAGTACCCAGATTTGGGAATGGAGAAATGCTGCATCCTTGTGGCCGTTTCCCACAACAGCAGCTTTAAACCCACTGCAAAAGGTCACTAAATATTCACCAATTGCAGGTCTGTAAATGACACCTGCCCTCCAAAAGATACTGAGGTCGAAAATCGACCAAAAAACTCTAGAGTGCAACCTTCCAAAAAGAAAATTTGAAGAGGTATATTGTACTCACACCTTTTTTCTTTTTTCTTTTAACAGAAAAGGAAAAGGCGTGGAAAAAGGATGAATTGTAGGAATTTTTACAGACATGTAAACCCAAATTACAAAAACCTATCAGCTCACACCAGTCAGAATGGCCATCAACAAAAATGCGGCAAACGATAAACGCTGACGTGATTGTGGAGAAATGCGTACCCTCGATTCTAAGGGGGACGTGGTAAGAGCCACTAATGAAAGCACAATTGAGGTGCCTTGAAAAGGTAAACGTTGAGCTACCATACCAATCAATCAATCATACCCACTGCTGGGTCTATCACCTGAGAAAATGAAAATCAAAAATCGCAGGCTGGCAATCCTGCACTCCAGCAATATTTACCATAGGCAACACTTGGAAGCAACGAAAATGTCCATCAACAGAGGAATGCACCAAGAAGAAGTGGTCCATGTACACAATGGAATATTAGCCATGGAAAACATTGAAGCACTGCTCTTTGAGGCACCATAGATGAGCCTGGAGATAATCACAAAACATGAAGTAGGTCGGAAAGCAAAAGACCTATATCTTATATTATCACTTATGGCATTATCTAATAACTGACACAGATGAACATATTTCTAAAGAGAAAGACACTCACAGGCGTAGAACACAAACTATGCTCATCTAAAAGGAAAGGAGGGGGGAAATTGAGAAATGAAGATTAGTGTTACTATACATATTCAAATACATATTATATACATGTATCAAAAAGACCGAACATATAACAAGGGAGGTCGACGGAACAGTGTAATATTTTACATGGGAAGAGGATCTGTACATTAATAGACATACATAATGTCCAAATGAACCAGATTGTGTACACCTAGGACAAACAGTATTCTAAACTTTACCCAGATTAAAAAAATTTTAAAAACCAAGAAGAAGTAATGAGACATAAACTTATGGGGATTTCTCCTGGCAAATTCCATTCTAATTTACAACCTAGGACAATGACTTCCAGAAAGGCTCTGCTGCCCTAGAACCAGGACTGGGGAATGGAGAAATGCTACCTCCTTGTGGACGTTTCCCACAACAGCAGCTTTGAACCCACTGCAAAAGGTCACTAAATTTTCACCAACTTGCAGTTCTGTAAATTGCGCCTGGCCTCCAGAAAATTTCTGGGGTCAAAAATCGACCAAAAAATTCAGAAGAGGGCAACCTTCGAAGAAGACAATTTCAAGAGCTATATTGTACTCACGGTTTTTTTCTTTTAAGAGAAAAGAAAAAGGCGTAGGAATATGATGAATTTTAAAAATTTTCATGACATGCATACCCATATTACAAAACCCTATCAGCACACAGCAGTCAGAATGGCCATTAGGAAAAATGCTGCAAAAAATAAACGGTGAAGGGAGTGTGGAGAAATGCGTACCCTCGGCTGTAAGGGGGGGCATGTAAAGAGCCACTAACGAAAACACAACGTAGGTGCTTTGAAAAGGGAAACATTGAGCTACCAGTCCATCAATCACAACCACTGCTTGGCCTATCACCTGAGAAAATGAGAATCAAAAAGTCACAGGCTGGCAAACCAGTATGCCAGCAATATTTACCATAGCCAGCACTTGGAAGCAATGAAAATGTCCATCAACCGAGGAATGCACCAAGAAGAAGTGGTCCACGTACACAATGGGATATTACTCTAATAATAAATATAAATTAAATTTAAAAACAAAGAAAAGCAAGGAGACATCAACATTTGTGGGTTTATCCGGGCACATTGCACTCTAATTTATAACCGAAGAACACCACTGGCCGGTAGGTCTGTTTCCCTAGTACCAGCAAGGGGAACGTAGAAAGATTGCCGCTCTCTGGCCGTTACCTGCAAAAGCAGGTTTAAAGCCTGAGCTAATGGTCACTTCATATGAACAAGTACTGCAGGGCTGTAAATGAAACCTGCCCTCAAAATGTCTTGAGGGAGATCATGGCCAAAATATTTCAAATGGTGACACATACTTTAAGAAAACACTTTGAAGAAATAAGCTCTCATCACAGCTGGAAAAATAAAAAGGACATGTCTTACAGCTCAATTTCAACGCATTATGAGACACATGCAAATTCAACCACAAAGAGGTATCAGCTCACACCACTCAGAATAACCATCAGCAAAAACTACAAAGAATAAATGCTGAAGGTGCTGGGAAGAAATGCATACCCTCCGCTTTAAGTGGGACGTAACCTGGAAAGAGCCACTAAAGAGAACGGAATAGAGGTGCCTTTAAAAGGTAAACATTGAGCTACCATATGACCCAGCAGACCTATTCCTGGACCTATAACCTAAGAAGACAGAATTGGAAGGACACAGGTACGCAAATCTGCATTGCATAGTATAACAATCGCCAAGATATGGAAGTAACCAAAAAGTCCAACGACAGATGGGTGGACAAAGAAGAACTGCTCCATGTACAGATGGAATATGAGCTAGTGAAAAAATGAAACAATGCCATTTGCAGCACCATAGATGAGTCTAGAAGTAATCACGCAGCTTGGAGTAAGTGAGAAAGCGAAAGACACATATCCTATCCTATCACATATAGGTGTTACCGAAAAAATGATACAAACAAAGGTATTTCCACAGAGAAACACTATCATAGATTCATTTAAAAAACTTATGGTTCACCAAATGGAAAGGTGTGAGGATTGGATACATTACCGTATTGAGGTTAACAGAGAGATACAAACACATGTGAAATATATAATCACCAAAGACCTACGCTATACCAAGAGAAGACTACTCAACATTGTGTCGTAACAGACATGGGAAAAGGATCCGAAGAAGAATAGATATATGTATATGTGTGAAAGAACCACATCTTGCACACCTAGAACAAACAAAACATTGTAATCAAGTTTGCTGTGATAAAAAATAAAAATTAAGTTAAAAATACCAACAAGAAGTAATGAGACATAAACTTAAAGGGCTTTTTCCTCGCACATTCCATTCTAATTTACAACCTAGAACACCACTTCCACTAAGGCTCTGTTGCCCTAGTAACCAGATTTGGTAAAGGAGAAATGCTGCCGCCTTGTGGCCGATTCCCGCAACAGCAGCTTTTAACCCACAGCTAATGGTCACTTACCATTCACAAGGACTCAGGGCTGTAAAGGACACCTGCCCTCAAATTGTGCTGAAGTAGGGAATGGATAAAAAAAATTCAAAACAGGCAAAATGTTCACGAAGCTCGTATGAAGAGGTAAGTTTTACTCACTCTCTTTTTAAAGAAAGGAAAATGGATAAAAGCTCAACCTCAGGAAGTATTAGACTCATGCAATCTAATCTACAAAAAGTTTTCAACTCACACCCGTCGACTGACCGTTGGCAAAAAGTCTACAAACAATCAATGCTGAAGAGGTTTTAGAGAACTGTGTACCCTCTAGCTGCTGGTGAGATGTAAAAGGGTTAAACGCTAATAATGAGAACAGAAAGGAGCTGCGTTGAAAAGGAAAAATTGAGGTACCATTCAATCCAGCAGGCGCACCAATGGGCCTCTCACCTGAGAAGACCAGAATGAAGAAGACCCGGGCTGCAAAAGCTGCACTGCAGCCTTATTCACAATAGACAAGACAGTGAAGCAACCAAAATGTCCATCAACAGATGAAAGGAAAAAGAAGAAGCGGCCCATGTACACAATGAATACTAGCCATGGAAAACAATGAAACACTGCTCTTTGAGACACCATAGATGATCTTGGAGATAATCACAGAACATGAGGTAAGTCGGAAAGCAAAAGTCCTATATCCTATGATATCACTTATACGCGTTCTCTAGTAACTGACACAAATGAACATATTTCCACAGAGAAAGTCAATCACAGACTTATTAAAAAAAACTATGCTTATCTACAAGGAAAGGTGGGGGGGAATGGATAAATGAAGATTAGCGTTACCATATGTATACAAATACATATTATATACATATATCAAAAAGACCGACCATATAGCAAGGAAGGTTTACGGAACACTGTGTAATAATTTACACGGGAAGAGGATCTCTACATAAATAGGTATATAGAATATGTAGATGAACCAGAGTATGTACACCTTGGACAAGCAACATTCTAACCATTACCCCAATTGAAAAAATTAAAACAACCAACTAGGAGTAATGAGACATAAACTTATGGGGGGTTCTCCTGGCACATTCCATTCAAATTTACAACCTAGGCAAACGACTTCCAGAACGGCTCTGCTGCCCTAGTACCCAGATTTGGGAATGGAGAAATGCTGCATCCTTGTGGCCGTTTCCCACAACAGCAGCTTTAAACCCACTGCAAAAGGTCACTAAATATTCACCAATTGCAGGTCTGTAAATGACACCTGCCCTCCAAAAGATACTGAGGTCGAAAATCGACCAAAAAACTCTAGAGTGCAACCTTCCAAAAAGAAAATTTGAAGAGGTATATTGTACTCACACCTTTTTTCTTTTTTCTTTTAACAGAAAAGGAAAAGGCGTGGAAAAAGGATGAATTGTAGGAATTTTTACAGACATGTAAACCCAAATTACAAAAACCTATCAGCTCACACCAGTCAGAATGGCCATCAACAAAAATGCGGCAAACGATAAACGCTGACGTGATTGTGGAGAAATGCGTACCCTCGATTCTAAGGGGGACGTGGTAAGAGCCACTAATGAAAGCACAATTGAGGTGCCTTGAAAAGGTAAACGTTGAGCTACCATACCAATCAATCAATCATACCCACTGCTGGGTCTATCACCTGAGAAAATGAAAATCAAAAATCGCAGGCTGGCAATCCTGCACTCCAGCAATATTTACCATAGGCAACACTTGGAAGCAACGAAAATGTCCATCAACAGAGGAATGCACCAAGAAGAAGTGGTCCATGTACACAATGGAATATTAGCCATGGAAAACATTGAAGCACTGCTCTTTGAGGCACCATAGATGAGCCTGGAGATAATCACAAAACATGAAGTAGGTCGGAAAGCAAAAGACCTATATCTTATATTATCACTTATGGCATTATCTAATAACTGACACAGATGAACATATTTCTAAAGAGAAAGACACTCACAGGCGTAGAACACAAACTATGCTCATCTAAAAGGAAAGGAGGGGGGAAATTGAGAAATGAAGATTAGTGTTACTATACATATTCAAATACATATTATATACATGTATCAAAAAGACCGAACATATAACAAGGGAGGTCGACGGAACAGTGTAATATTTTACATGGGAAGAGGATCTGTACATTAATAGACATACATAATGTCCAAATGAACCAGATTGTGTACACCTAGGACAAACAGTATTCTAAACTTTACCCAGATTAAGAAAATTTTAAAAACCAAGAAGAAGTAATGAGACATAAACTTATGGGGATTTCTCCTGGCAAATTCCATTCTAATTTACAACCTAGGACAATGACTTCCAGAAAGGCTCTGCTGCCCTAGAACCAGGACTGGGGAATGGAGAAATGCTACCTCCTTGTGGACGTTTCCCACAACAGCAGCTTTGAACCCACTGCAAAAGGTCACTAAATTTTCACCAACTTGCAGTTCTGTAAATTGCGCCTGGCCTCCAGAAAATTTCTGGGGTCAAAAATCGACCAAAAAATTCAGAAGAGGGCAACCTTCGAAGAAGACAATTTCAAGAGCTATATTGTACTCACGGTTTTTTTCTTTTAAGAGAAAAGAAAAAGGCGTAGGAATATGATGAATTTTAAAAATTTTCATGACATGCATACCCATATTACAAAACCCTATCAGCACACAGCAGTCAGAATGGCCATTAGGAAAAATGCTGCAAAAAATAAACGGTGAAGGGAGTGTGGAGAAATGCGTACCCTCGGCTGTAAGGGGGGGCATGTAAAGAGCCACTAACGAAAACACAACGTAGGTGCTTTGAAAAGGGAAACATTGAGCTACCAGTCCATCAATCACAACCACTGCTTGGCCTATCACCTGAGAAAATGAGAATCAAAAAGTCACAGGCTGGCAAACCAGTATGCCAGCAATATTTACCATAGCCAGCACTTGGAAGCAATGAAAATGTCCATCAACCGAGGAATGCACCAAGAAGAAGTGGTCCACGTACACAATGGGATATTACTCTAATAATAAATATAAATTAAATTTAAAAACAAAGAAAAGCAAGGAGACATCAACATTTGTGGGTTTATCCGGGCACATTGCACTCTAATTTATAACCGAAGAACACCACTGGCCGGTAGGTCTGTTTCCCTAGTACCAGCAAGGGGAACGTAGAAAGATTGCCGCTCTCTGGCCGTTACCTGCAAAAGCAGGTTTAAAGCCTGAGCTAATGGTCACTTCACATGAACAAGTACTGCAGGGCTGTAAATGAAACCTGCCCTCAAAATGTCTTGAGGGAGATCATGGCCAAAATATTTCAAATGGTGACACATACTTTAAGAAAACACTTTGAAGAAATAAGCTCTCATCACAGCTGGAAAAATAAAAAGGACATGTCTTACAGCTCAATTTCAACGCATTATGAGACACATGCAAATTCAACCACAAAGAGGTATCAGCTCACACCACTCAGAATAACCATCAGCAAAAACTACAAAGAATAAATGCTGAAGGTGCTGGGAAGAAATGCATACCCTCCGCTTTAAGTGGGACGTAACCTGGAAAGAGCCACTAAAGAGAACGGAATAGAGGTGCCTTTAAAAGGTAAACATTGAGCTACCATATGACCCAGCAGACCTATTCCTGGACCTATAACCTAAGAAGACAGAATTGGAAGGACACAGGTACGCAAATCTGCATTGCATAGTATAACAATCGCCAAGATATGGAAGTAACCAAAAAGTCCAACGACAGATGGGTGGACAAAGAAGAACTGCTCCATGTACAGATGGAATATGAGCTAGTGAAAAAATGAAACAATGCCATTTGCAGCACCATAGATGAGTCTAGAAGTAATCACGCAGCTTGGAGTAAGTGAGAAAGCGAAAGACACATATCCTATCCTATCACATATAGGTGTTACCGAAAAAATGATACAAACAAAGGTATTTCCACAGAGAAACACTATCATAGATTCATTTAAAAAACTTATGGTTCACCAAATGGAAAGGTGTGAGGATTGGATACATTACCGTATTGAGGTTAACAGAGAGATACAAACACATGTGAAATATATAATCACCAAAGACCTACGCTATACCAAGAGAAGACTACTCAACATTGTGTCGTAACAGACATGGGAAAAGGATCCGAAGAAGAATAGATATATGTATATGTGTGAAAGAACCACATCTTGCACACCTAGAACAAACAAAACATTGTAATCAAGTTTGCTGTGATAAAAAATAAAAATTAAGTTAAAAATACCAACAAGAAGTAATGAGACATAAACTTAAAGGGCTTTTTCCTCGCACATTCCATTCTAATTTACAACCTAGAACACCACTTCCACTAAGGCTCTGTTGCCCTAGTAACCAGATTTGGTAAAGGAGAAATGCTGCCGCCTTGTGGCCGATTCCCGCAACAGCAGCTTTTAACCCACAGCTAATGGTCACTTACCATTCACAAGGACTCAGGGCTGTAAAGGACACCTGCCCTCAAATTGTGCTGAAGTAGGGAATGGATAAAAAAAATTCAAAACAGGCAAAATGTTCACGAAGCTCGTATGAAGAGGTAAGTTTTACTCACTCTCTTTTCAAAGAAAGGAAAATGGATAAAAGCTCAACCTCAGGAAGTATTAGACTCATGCAATCTAATCTACAAAAAGTTTTCAACTCACACCCGTCGACTGACCGTTGGCAAAAAGTCTACAAACAATCAATGCTGAAGAGGTTTTAGAGAACTGTGTACCCTCTAGCTGCTGGTGAGATGTAAAAGGGTTAAACGCTAATAATGAGAACAGAAAGGAGCTGCGTTGAAAAGGAAAAATTGAGGTACCATTCAATCCAGCAGGCGCACCAATGGGCCTCTCACCTGAGAAGACCAGAATGAAGAAGACCCGGGCTGCAAAAGCTGCACTGCAGCCTTATTCACAATAGACAAGACAGTGAAGCAACCAAAATGTCCATCAACAGATGAAAGGAAAAAGAAGAAGCGGCCCATGTACACAATGAATACTAGCCATGGAAAACAATGAAACACTGCTCTTTGAGACACCATAGATGATCTTGGAGATAATCACAGAACATGAGGTAAGTCGGAAAGCAAAAGTCCTATATCCTATGATATCACTTATACGCGTTCTCTAGTAACTGACACAAATGAACATATTTCCACAGAGAAAGTCAATCACAGACTTATTAAAAAAAACTATGCTTATCTACAAGGAAAGGTGGGGGGGAATGGATAAATGAAGATTAGCGTTACCATATGTATACAAATACATATTATATACATATATCAAAAAGACCGACCATATAGCAAGGAAGGTTTACGGAACACTGTGTAATAATTTACACGGGAAGAGGATCTCTACATAAATAGGTATATAGAATATGTAGATGAACCAGAGTATGTACACCTTGGACAAGCAACATTCTAACCATTACCCCAATTGAAAAAATTAAAACAACCAACTAGGAGTAATGAGACATAAACTTATGGGGGGTTCTCCTGGCACATTCCATTCAAATTTACAACCTAGGCAAACGACTTCCAGAACGGCTCTGCTGCCCTAGTACCCAGATTTGGGAATGGAGAAATGCTGCATCCTTGTGGCCGTTTCCCACAACAGCAGCTTTAAACCCACTGCAAAAGGTCACTAAATATTCACCAATTGCAGGTCTGTAAATGACACCTGCCCTCCAAAAGATACTGAGGTCGAAAATCGACCAAAAAACTCTAGAGTGCAACCTTCCAAAAAGAAAATTTGAAGAGGTATATTGTACTCACACCTTTTTTCTTTTTTCTTTTAACAGAAAAGGAAAAGGCGTGGAAAAAGGATGAATTGTAGGAATTTTTACAGACATGTAAACCCAAATTACAAAAACCTATCAGCTCACACCAGTCAGAATGGCCATCAACAAAAATGCGGCAAACGATAAACGCTGACGTGATTGTGGAGAAATGCGTACCCTCGATTCTAAGGGGGACGTGGTAAGAGCCACTAATGAAAGCACAATTGAGGTGCCTTGAAAAGGTAAACGTTGAGCTACCATACCAATCAATCAATCATACCCACTGCTGGGTCTATCACCTGAGAAAATGAAAATCAAAAATCGCAGGCTGGCAATCCTGCACTCCAGCAATATTTACCATAGGCAACACTTGGAAGCAACGAAAATGTCCATCAACAGAGGAATGCACCAAGAAGAAGTGGTCCATGTACACAATGGAATATTAGCCATGGAAAACATTGAAGCACTGCTCTTTGAGGCACCATAGATGAGCCTGGAGATAATCACAAAACATGAAGTAGGTCGGAAAGCAAAAGACCTATATCTTATATTATCACTTATGGCATTATCTAATAACTGACACAGATGAACATATTTCTAAAGAGAAAGACACTCACAGGCGTAGAACACAAACTATGCTCATCTAAAAGGAAAGGAGGGGGGAAATTGAGAAATGAAGATTAGTGTTACTATACATATTCAAATACATATTATATACATGTATCAAAAAGACCGAACATATAACAAGGGAGGTCGACGGAACAGTGTAATATTTTACATGGGAAGAGGATCTGTACATTAATAGACATACATAATGTCCAAATGAACCAGATTGTGTACACCTAGGACAAACAGTATTCTAAACTTTACCCAGATTAAGAAAATTTTAAAAACCAAGAAGAAGTAATGAGACATAAACTTATGGGGATTTCTCCTGGCAAATTCCATTCTAATTTACAACCTAGGACAATGACTTCCAGAAAGGCTCTGCTGCCCTAGAACCAGGACTGGGGAATGGAGAAATGCTACCTCCTTGTGGACGTTTCCCACAACAGCAGCTTTGAACCCACTGCAAAAGGTCACTAAATTTTCACCAACTTGCAGTTCTGTAAATTGCGCCTGGCCTCCAGAAAATTTCTGGGGTCAAAAATCGACCAAAAAATTCAGAAGAGGGCAACCTTCGAAGAAGACAATTTCAAGAGCTATATTGTACTCACGGTTTTTTTCTTTTAAGAGAAAAGAAAAAGGCGTAGGAATATGATGAATTTTAAAAATTTTCATGACATGCATACCCATATTACAAAACCCTATCAGCACACAGCAGTCAGAATGGCCATTAGGAAAAATGCTGCAAAAAATAAACGGTGAAGGGAGTGTGGAGAAATGCGTACCCTCGGCTGTAAGGGGGGGCATGTAAAGAGCCACTAACGAAAACACAACGTAGGTGCTTTGAAAAGGGAAACATTGAGCTACCAGTCCATCAATCACAACCACTGCTTGGCCTATCACCTGAGAAAATGAGAATCAAAAAGTCACAGGCTGGCAAACCAGTATGCCAGCAATATTTACCATAGCCAGCACTTGGAAGCAATGAAAATGTCCATCAACCGAGGAATGCACCAAGAAGAAGTGGTCCACGTACACAATGGGATATTACTCTAATAATAAATATAAATTAAATTTAAAAACAAAGAAAAGCAAGGAGACATCAACATTTGTGGGTTTATCCGGGCACATTGCACTCTAATTTATAACCGAAGAACACCACTGGCCGGTAGGTCTGTTTCCCTAGTACCAGCAAGGGGAACGTAGAAAGATTGCCGCTCTCTGGCCGTTACCTGCAAAAGCAGGTTTAAAGCCTGAGCTAATGGTCACTTCACATGAACAAGTACTGCAGGGCTGTAAATGAAACCTGCCCTCAAAATGTCTTGAGGGAGATCATGGCCAAAATATTTCAAATGGTGACACATACTTTAAGAAAACACTTTGAAGAAATAAGCTCTCATCACAGCTGGAAAAATAAAAAGGACATGTCTTACAGCTCAATTTCAACGCATTATGAGACACATGCAAATTCAACCACAAAGAGGTATCAGCTCACACCACTCAGAATAACCATCAGCAAAAACTACAAAGAATAAATGCTGAAGGTGCTGGGAAGAAATGCATACCCTCCGCTTTAAGTGGGACGTAACCTGGAAAGAGCCACTAAAGAGAACGGAATAGAGGTGCCTTTAAAAGGTAAACATTGAGCTACCATATGACCCAGCAGACCTATTCCTGGACCTATAACCTAAGAAGACAGAATTGGAAGGACACAGGTACGCAAATCTGCATTGCATAGTATAACAATCGCCAAGATATGGAAGTAACCAAAAAGTCCAACGACAGATGGGTGGACAAAGAAGAACTGCTCCATGTACAGATGGAATATGAGCTAGTGAAAAAATGAAACAATGCCATTTGCAGCACCATAGATGAGTCTAGAAGTAATCACGCAGCTTGGAGTAAGTGAGAAAGCGAAAGACACATATCCTATCCTATCACATATAGGTGTTACCGAAAAAATGATACAAACAAAGGTATTTCCACAGAGAAACACTATCATAGATTCATTTAAAAAACTTATGGTTCACCAAATGGAAAGGTGTGAGGATTGGATACATTACCGTATTGAGGTTAACAGAGAGATACAAACACATGTGAAATATATAATCACCAAAGACCTACGCTATACCAAGAGAAGACTACTCAACATTGTGTCGTAACAGACATGGGAAAAGGATCCGAAGAAGAATAGATATATGTATATGTGTGAAAGAACCACATCTTGCACACCTAGAACAAACAAAACATTGTAATCAAGTTTGCTGTGATAAAAAATAAAAATTAAGTTAAAAATACCAACAAGAAGTAATGAGACATAAACTTAAAGGGCTTTTTCCTCGCACATTCCATTCTAATTTACAACCTAGAACACCACTTCCACTAAGGCTCTGTTGCCCTAGTAACCAGATTTGGTAAAGGAGAAATGCTGCCGCCTTGTGGCCGATTCCCGCAACAGCAGCTTTTAACCCACAGCTAATGGTCACTTACCATTCACAAGGACTCAGGGCTGTAAAGGACACCTGCCCTCAAATTGTGCTGAAGTAGGGAATGGATAAAAAAAATTCAAAACAGGCAAAATGTTCACGAAGCTCGTATGAAGAGGTAAGTTTTACTCACTCTCTTTTCAAAGAAAGGAAAATGGATAAAAGCTCAACCTCAGGAAGTATTAGACTCATGCAATCTAATCTACAAAAAGTTTTCAACTCACACCCGTCGACTGACCGTTGGCAAAAAGTCTACAAACAATCAATGCTGAAGAGGTTTTAGAGAACTGTGTACCCTCTAGCTGCTGGTGAGATGTAAAAGGGTTAAACGCTAATAATGAGAACAGAAAGGAGCTGCGTTGAAAAGGAAAAATTGAGGTACCATTCAATCCAGCAGGCGCACCAATGGGCCTCTCACCTGAGAAGACCAGAATGAAGAAGACCCGGGCTGCAAAAGCTGCACTGCAGCCTTATTCACAATAGACAAGACAGTGAAGCAACCAAAATGTCCATCAACAGATGAAAGGAAAAAGAAGAAGCGGCCCATGTACACAATGAATACTAGCCATGGAAAACAATGAAACACTGCTCTTTGAGACACCATAGATGATCTTGGAGATAATCACAGAACATGAGGTAAGTCGGAAAGCAAAAGTCCTATATCCTATGATATCACTTATACGCGTTCTCTAGTAACTGACACAAATGAACATATTTCCACAGAGAAAGTCAATCACAGACTTATTAAAAAAAACTATGCTTATCTACAAGGAAAGGTGGGGGGGAATGGATAAATGAAGATTAGCGTTACCATATGTATACAAATACATATTATATACATATATCAAAAAGACCGACCATATAGCAAGGAAGGTTTACGGAACACTGTGTAATAATTTACACGGGAAGAGGATCTCTACATAAATAGGTATATAGAATATGTAGATGAACCAGAGTATGTACACCTTGGACAAGCAACATTCTAACCATTACCCCAATTGAAAAAATTAAAACAACCAACTAGGAGTAATGAGACATAAACTTATGGGGGGTTCTCCTGGCACATTCCATTCAAATTTACAACCTAGGCAAACGACTTCCAGAACGGCTCTGCTGCCCTAGTACCCAGATTTGGGAATGGAGAAATGCTGCATCCTTGTGGCCGTTTCCCACAACAGCAGCTTTAAACCCACTGCAAAAGGTCACTAAATATTCACCAATTGCAGGTCTGTAAATGACACCTGCCCTCCAAAAGATACTGAGGTCGAAAATCGACCAAAAAACTCTAGAGTGCAACCTTCCAAAAAGAAAATTTGAAGAGGTATATTGTACTCACACCTTTTTTCTTTTTTCTTTTAACAGAAAAGGAAAAGGCGTGGAAAAAGGATGAATTGTAGGAATTTTTACAGACATGTAAACCCAAATTACAAAAACCTATCAGCTCACACCAGTCAGAATGGCCATCAACAAAAATGCGGCAAACGATAAACGCTGACGTGATTGTGGAGAAATGCGTACCCTCGATTCTAAGGGGGACGTGGTAAGAGCCACTAATGAAAGCACAATTGAGGTGCCTTGAAAAGGTAAACGTTGAGCTACCATACCAATCAATCAATCATACCCACTGCTGGGTCTATCACCTGAGAAAATGAAAATCAAAAATCGCAGGCTGGCAATCCTGCACTCCAGCAATATTTACCATAGGCAACACTTGGAAGCAACGAAAATGTCCATCAACAGAGGAATGCACCAAGAAGAAGTGGTCCATGTACACAATGGAATATTAGCCATGGAAAACATTGAAGCACTGCTCTTTGAGGCACCATAGATGAGCCTGGAGATAATCACAAAACATGAAGTAGGTCGGAAAGCAAAAGACCTATATCTTATATTATCACTTATGGCATTATCTAATAACTGACACAGATGAACATATTTCTAAAGAGAAAGACACTCACAGGCGTAGAACACAAACTATGCTCATCTAAAAGGAAAGGAGGGGGGAAATTGAGAAATGAAGATTAGTGTTACTATACATATTCAAATACATATTATATACATGTATCAAAAAGACCGAACATATAACAAGGGAGGTCGACGGAACAGTGTAATATTTTACATGGGAAGAGGATCTGTACATTAATAGACATACATAATGTCCAAATGAACCAGATTGTGTACACCTAGGACAAACAGTATTCTAAACTTTACCCAGATTAAGAAAATTTTAAAAACCAAGAAGAAGTAATGAGACATAAACTTATGGGGATTTCTCCTGGCAAATTCCATTCTAATTTACAACCTAGGACAATGACTTCCAGAAAGGCTCTGCTGCCCTAGAACCAGGACTGGGGAATGGAGAAATGCTACCTCCTTGTGGACGTTTCCCACAACAGCAGCTTTGAACCCACTGCAAAAGGTCACTAAATTTTCACCAACTTGCAGTTCTGTAAATTGCGCCTGGCCTCCAGAAAATTTCTGGGGTCAAAAATCGACCAAAAAATTCAGAAGAGGGCAACCTTCGAAGAAGACAATTTCAAGAGCTATATTGTACTCACGGTTTTTTTCTTTTAAGAGAAAAGAAAAAGGCGTAGGAATATGATGAATTTTAAAAATTTTCATGACATGCATACCCATATTACAAAACCCTATCAGCACACAGCAGTCAGAATGGCCATTAGGAAAAATGCTGCAAAAAATAAACGGTGAAGGGAGTGTGGAGAAATGCGTACCCTCGGCTGTAAGGGGGGGCATGTAAAGAGCCACTAACGAAAACACAACGTAGGTGCTTTGAAAAGGGAAACATTGAGCTACCAGTCCATCAATCACAACCACTGCTTGGCCTATCACCTGAGAAAATGAGAATCAAAAAGTCACAGGCTGGCAAACCAGTATGCCAGCAATATTTACCATAGCCAGCACTTGGAAGCAATGAAAATGTCCATCAACCGAGGAATGCACCAAGAAGAAGTGGTCCACGTACACAATGGGATATTACTCTAATAATAAATATAAATTAAATTTAAAAACAAAGAAAAGCAAGGAGACATCAACATTTGTGGGTTTATCCGGGCACATTGCACTCTAATTTATAACCGAAGAACACCACTGGCCGGTAGGTCTGTTTCCCTAGTACCAGCAAGGGGAACGTAGAAAGATTGCCGCTCTCTGGCCGTTACCTGCAAAAGCAGGTTTAAAGCCTGAGCTAATGGTCACTTCACATGAACAAGTACTGCAGGGCTGTAAATGAAACCTGCCCTCAAAATGTCTTGAGGGAGATCATGGCCAAAATATTTCAAATGGTGACACATACTTTAAGAAAACACTTTGAAGAAATAAGCTCTCATCACAGCTGGAAAAATAAAAAGGACATGTCTTACAGCTCAATTTCAACGCATTATGAGACACATGCAAATTCAACCACAAAGAGGTATCAGCTCACACCACTCAGAATAACCATCAGCAAAAACTACAAAGAATAAATGCTGAAGGTGCTGGGAAGAAATGCATACCCTCCGCTTTAAGTGGGACGTAACCTGGAAAGAGCCACTAAAGAGAACGGAATAGAGGTGCCTTTAAAAGGTAAACATTGAGCTACCATATGACCCAGCAGACCTATTCCTGGACCTATAACCTAAGAAGACAGAATTGGAAGGACACAGGTACGCAAATCTGCATTGCATAGTATAACAATCGCCAAGATATGGAAGTAACCAAAAAGTCCAACGACAGATGGGTGGACAAAGAAGAACTGCTCCATGTACAGATGGAATATGAGCTAGTGAAAAAATGAAACAATGCCATTTGCAGCACCATAGATGAGTCTAGAAGTAATCACGCAGCTTGGAGTAAGTGAGAAAGCGAAAGACACATATCCTATCCTATCACATATAGGTGTTACCGAAAAAATGATACAAACAAAGGTATTTCCACAGAGAAACACTATCATAGATTCATTTAAAAAACTTATGGTTCACCAAATGGAAAGGTGTGAGGATTGGATACATTACCGTATTGAGGTTAACAGAGAGATACAAACACATGTGAAATATATAATCACCAAAGACCTACGCTATACCAAGAGAAGACTACTCAACATTGTGTCGTAACAGACATGGGAAAAGGATCCGAAGAAGAATAGATATATGTATATGTGTGAAAGAACCACATCTTGCACACCTAGAACAAACAAAACATTGTAATCAAGTTTGCTGTGATAAAAAATAAAAATTAAGTTAAAAATACCAACAAGAAGTAATGAGACATAAACTTAAAGGGCTTTTTCCTCGCACATTCCATTCTAATTTACAACCTAGAACACCACTTCCACTAAGGCTCTGTTGCCCTAGTAACCAGATTTGGTAAAGGAGAAATGCTGCCGCCTTGTGGCCGATTCCCGCAACAGCAGCTTTTAACCCACAGCTAATGGTCACTTACCATTCACAAGGACTCAGGGCTGTAAAGGACACCTGCCCTCAAATTGTGCTGAAGTAGGGAATGGATAAAAAAAATTCAAAACAGGCAAAATGTTCACGAAGCTCGTATGAAGAGGTAAGTTTTACTCACTCTCTTTTCAAAGAAAGGAAAATGGATAAAAGCTCAACCTCAGGAAGTATTAGACTCATGCAATCTAATCTACAAAAAGTTTTCAACTCACACCCGTCGACTGACCGTTGGCAAAAAGTCTACAAACAATCAATGCTGAAGAGGTTTTAGAGAACTGTGTACCCTCTAGCTGCTGGTGAGATGTAAAAGGGTTAAACGCTAATAATGAGAACAGAAAGGAGCTGCGTTGAAAAGGAAAAATTGAGGTACCATTCAATCCAGCAGGCGCACCAATGGGCCTCTCACCTGAGAAGACCAGAATGAAGAAGACCCGGGCTGCAAAAGCTGCACTGCAGCCTTATTCACAATAGACAAGACAGTGAAGCAACCAAAATGTCCATCAACAGATGAAAGGAAAAAGAAGAAGCGGCCCATGTACACAATGAATACTAGCCATGGAAAACAATGAAACACTGCTCTTTGAGACACCATAGATGATCTTGGAGATAATCACAGAACATGAGGTAAGTCGGAAAGCAAAAGTCCTATATCCTATGATATCACTTATACGCGTTCTCTAGTAACTGACACAAATGAACATATTTCCACAGAGAAAGTCAATCACAGACTTATTAAAAAAAACTATGCTTATCTACAAGGAAAGGTGGGGGGGAATGGATAAATGAAGATTAGCGTTACCATATGTATACAAATACATATTATATACATATATCAAAAAGACCGACCATATAGCAAGGAAGGTTTACGGAACACTGTGTAATAATTTACACGGGAAGAGGATCTCTACATAAATAGGTATATAGAATATGTAGATGAACCAGAGTATGTACACCTTGGACAAGCAACATTCTAACCATTACCCCAATTGAAAAAATTAAAACAACCAACTAGGAGTAATGAGACATAAACTTATGGGGGGTTCTCCTGGCACATTCCATTCAAATTTACAACCTAGGCAAACGACTTCCAGAACGGCTCTGCTGCCCTAGTACCCAGATTTGGGAATGGAGAAATGCTGCATCCTTGTGGCCGTTTCCCACAGCAGCAGCTTTAAACCCACTGCAAAAGGTCACTAAATATTCACCAATTGCAGGTCTGTAAATGACACCTGCCCTCCAAAAGATACTGAGGTCGAAAATCGACCAAAAAACTCTAGAGTGCAACCTTCCAAAAAGAAAATTTGAAGAGGTATATTGTACTCACACCTTTTTTCTTTTTTCTTTTAACAGAAAAGGAAAAGGCGTGGAAAAAGGATGAATTGTAGGAATTTTTACAGACATGTAAACCCAAATTACAAAAACCTATCAGCTCACACCAGTCAGAATGGCCATCAACAAAAATGCGGCAAACGATAAACGCTGACGTGATTGTGGAGAAATGCGTACCCTCGATTCTAAGGGGGACGTGGTAAGAGCCACTAATGAAAGCACAATTGAGGTGCCTTGAAAAGGTAAACGTTGAGCTACCATACCAATCAATCAATCATACCCACTGCTGGGTCTATCACCTGAGAAAATGAAAATCAAAAATCGCAGGCTGGCAATCCTGCACTCCAGCAATATTTACCATAGGCAACACTTGGAAGCAACGAAAATGTCCATCAACAGAGGAATGCACCAAGAAGAAGTGGTCCATGTACACAATGGAATATTAGCCATGGAAAACATTGAAGCACTGCTCTTTGAGGCACCATAGATGAGCCTGGAGATAATCACAAAACATGAAGTAGGTCGGAAAGCAAAAGACCTATATCTTATATTATCACTTATGGCATTATCTAATAACTGACACAGATGAACATATTTCTAAAGAGAAAGACACTCACAGGCGTAGAACACAAACTATGCTCATCTAAAAGGAAAGGAGGGGGGAAATTGAGAAATGAAGATTAGTGTTACTATACATATTCAAATACATATTATATACATGTATCAAAAAGACCGAACATATAACAAGGGAGGTCGACGGAACAGTGTAATATTTTACATGGGAAGAGGATCTGTACATTAATAGACATACATAATGTCCAAATGAACCAGATTGTGTACACCTAGGACAAACAGTATTCTAAACTTTACCCAGATTAAGAAAATTTTAAAAACCAAGAAGAAGTAATGAGACATAAACTTATGGGGATTTCTCCTGGCAAATTCCATTCTAATTTACAACCTAGGACAATGACTTCCAGAAAGGCTCTGCTGCCCTAGAACCAGGACTGGGGAATGGAGAAATGCTACCTCCTTGTGGACGTTTCCCACAACAGCAGCTTTGAACCCACTGCAAAAGGTCACTAAATTTTCACCAACTTGCAGTTCTGTAAATTGCGCCTGGCCTCCAGAAAATTTCTGGGGTCAAAAATCGACCAAAAAATTCAGAAGAGGGCAACCTTCGAAGAAGACAATTTCAAGAGCTATATTGTACTCACGGTTTTTTTCTTTTAAGAGAAAAGAAAAAGGCGTAGGAATATGATGAATTTTAAAAATTTTCATGACATGCATACCCATATTACAAAACCCTATCAGCTCACAGCAGTCAGAATGGCCATTAGGAAAAATGCTGCAAAAAATAAACGGTGAAGGGAGTGTGGAGAAATGCGTACCCTCGGCTGTAAGGGGGGGCATGTAAAGAGCCACTAACGAAAACACAACGTAGGTGCTTTGAAAAGGGAAACATTGAGCTACCAGTCCATCAATCACAACCACTGCTTGGCCTATCACCTGAGAAAATGAGAATCAAAAAGTCACAGGCTGGCAAACCAGTATGCCAGCAATATTTACCATAGCCAGCACTTGGAAGCAATGAAAATGTCCATCAACCGAGGAATGCACCAAGAAGAAGTGGTCCACGTACACAATGGGATATTACTCTAATAATAAATATAAATTAAATTTAAAAACAAAGAAAAGCAAGGAGACATCAACATTTGTGGGTTTATCCGGGCACATTGCACTCTAATTTATAACCGAAGAACACCACTGGCCGGTAGGTCTGTTTCCCTAGTACCAGCAAGGGGAACGTAGAAAGATTGCCGCTCTCTGGCCGTTACCTGCAAAAGCAGGTTTAAAGCCTGAGCTAATGGTCACTTCACATGAACAAGTACTGCAGGGCTGTAAATGAAACCTGCCCTCAAAATGTCTTGAGGGAGATCATGGCCAAAATATTTCAAATGGTGACACATACTTTAAGAAAACACTTTGAAGAAATAAGCTCTCATCACAGCTGGAAAAATAAAAAGGACATGTCTTACAGCTCAATTTCAACGCATTATGAGACACATGCAAATTCAACCACAAAGAGGTATCAGCTCACACCACTCAGAATAACCATCAGCAAAAACTACAAAGAATAAATGCTGAAGGTGCTGGGAAGAAATGCATACCCTCCGCTTTAAGTGGGACGTAACCTGGAAAGAGCCACTAAAGAGAACGGAATAGAGGTGCCTTTAAAAGGTAAACATTGAGCTACCATATGACCCAGCAGACCTATTCCTGGACCTATAACCTAAGAAGACAGAATTGGAAGGACACAGGTACGCAAATCTGCATTGCATAGTATAACAATCGCCAAGATATGGAAGTAACCAAAAAGTCCAACGACAGATGGGTGGACAAAGAAGAACTGCTCCATGTACAGATGGAATATGAGCTAGTGAAAAAATGAAACAATGCCATTTGCAGCACCATAGATGAGTCTAGAAGTAATCACGCAGCTTGGAGTAAGTGAGAAAGCGAAAGACACATATCCTATCCTATCACATATAGGTGTTACCGAAAAAATGATACAAACAAAGGTATTTCCACAGAGAAACACTATCATAGATTCATTTAAAAAACTTATGGTTCACCAAATGGAAAGGTGTGAGGATTGGATACATTACCGTATTGAGGTTAACAGAGAGATACAAACACATGTGAAATATATAATCACCAAAGACCTACGCTATACCAAGAGAAGACTACTCAACATTGTGTCGTAACAGACATGGGAAAAGGATCCGAAGAAGAATAGATATATGTATATGTGTGAAAGAACCACATCTTGCACACCTAGAACAAACAAAACATTGTAATCAAGTTTGCTGTGATAAAAAATAAAAATTAAGTTAAAAATACCAACAAGAAGTAATGAGACATAAACTTAAAGGGCTTTTTCCTCGCACATTCCATTCTAATTTACAACCTAGAACACCACTTCCACTAAGGCTCTGTTGCCCTAGTAACCAGATTTGGTAAAGGAGAAATGCTGCCGCCTTGTGGCCGATTCCCGCAACAGCAGCTTTTAACCCACAGCTAATGGTCACTTACCATTCACAAGGACTCAGGGCTGTAAAGGACACCTGCCCTCAAATTGTGCTGAAGTAGGGAATGGATAAAAAAAATTCAAAACAGGCAAAATGTTCACGAAGCTCGTATGAAGAGGTAAGTTTTACTCACTCTCTTTTCAAAGAAAGGAAAATGGATAAAAGCTCAACCTCAGGAAGTATTAGACTCATGCAATCTAATCTACAAAAAGTTTTCAACTCACACCCGTCGACTGACCGTTGGCAAAAAGTCTACAAACAATCAATGCTGAAGAGGTTTTAGAGAACTGTGTACCCTCTAGCTGCTGGTGAGATGTAAAAGGGTTAAACGCTAATAATGAGAACAGAAAGGAGCTGCGTTGAAAAGGAAAAATTGAGGTACCATTCAATCCAGCAGGCGCACCAATGGGCCTCTCACCTGAGAAGACCAGAATGAAGAAGACCCGGGCTGCAAAAGCTGCACTGCAGCCTTATTCACAATAGACAAGACAGTGAAGCAACCAAAATGTCCATCAACAGATGAAAGGAAAAAGAAGAAGCGGCCCATGTACACAATGAATACTAGCCATGGAAAACAATGAAACACTGCTCTTTGAGACACCATAGATGATCTTGGAGATAATCACAGAACATGAGGTAAGTCGGAAAGCAAAAGTCCTATATCCTATGATATCACTTATACGCGTTCTCTAGTAACTGACACAAATGAACATATTCCCACAGAGAAAGTCAATCACAGACTTATTAAAAAAAACTATGCTTATCTACAAGGAAAGGTGGGGGGGAATGGATAAATGAAGATTAGCGTTACCATATGTATACAAATACATATTATATACATATATCAAAAAGACCGACCATATAGCAAGGAAGGTTTACGGAACACTGTGTAATAATTTACACGGGAAGAGGATCTCTACATAAATAGGTATATAGAATATGTAGATGAACCAGAGTATGTACACCTTGGACAAGCAACATTCTAACCATTACCCCAATTGAAAAAATTAAAACAACCAACTAGGAGTAATGAGACATAAACTTATGGGGGGTTCTCCTGGCACATTCCATTCAAATTTACAACCTAGGCAAACGACTTCCAGAACGGCTCTGCTGCCCTAGTACCCAGATTTGGGAATGGAGAAATGCTGCATCCTTG
Organism: Balaenoptera borealis; assembly: GCF_965194805.1. Lineage (NCBI taxonomy): Eukaryota > Metazoa > Chordata > Mammalia > Artiodactyla > Balaenopteridae > Balaenoptera > Balaenoptera borealis. Next base: position 39,316 of record NW_028122260.1, read on the forward strand.
TGGCCGTTTCCCACAGCAGCAGCTTTAAACCCACTGCAAAAGGTCACTAAATATTCACCAATTGCAGGTCTGTAAATGACACCTGCCCTCCAAAAGATACTGAGGTCGAAAATCGACCAAAAAACTCTAGAGTGCAACCTTCCAAAAAGAAAATTTGAAGAGGTATATTGTACTCACACCTTTTTTCTTTTTTCTTTTAACAGAAAAGGAAAAGGCGTGGAAAAAGGATGAATTGTAGGAATTTTTACAGACATGTAAACCCAAATTACAAAAACCTATCAGCTCACACCAGTCAGAATGGCCATCAACAAAAATGCGGCAAACGATAAACGCTGACGTGATTGTGGAGAAATGCGTACCCTCGATTCTAAGGGGGACGTGGTAAGAGCCACTAATGAAAGCACAATTGAGGTGCCTTGAAAAGGTAAACGTTGAGCTACCATACCAATCAATCAATCATACCCACTGCTGGGTCTATCACCTGAGAAAATGAAAATCAAAAATCGCAGGCTGGCAATCCTGCACTCCAGCAATATTTACCATAGGCAACACTTGGAAGCAACGAAAATGTCCATCAACAGAGGAATGCACCAAGAAGAAGTGGTCCATGTACACAATGGAATATTAGCCATGGAAAACATTGAAGCACTGCTCTTTGAGGCACCATAGATGAGCCTGGAGATAATCACAAAACATGAAGTAGGTCGGAAAGCAAAAGACCTATATCTTATATTATCACTTATGGCATTATCTAATAACTGACACAGATGAACATATTTCTAAAGAGAAAGACACTCACAGGCGTAGAACACAAACTATGCTCATCTAAAAGGAAAGGAGGGGGGAAATTGAGAAATGAAGATTAGTGTTACTATACATATTCAAATACATATTATATACATGTATCAAAAAGACCGAACATATAACAAGGGAGGTCGACGGAACAGTGTAATATTTTACATGGGAAGAGGATCTGTACATTAATAGACATACATAATGTCCAAATGAACCAGATTGTGTACACCTAGGACAAACAGTATTCTAAACTTTACCCAGATTAAAAAAAATTTTAAAAACCAAGAAGAAGTAATGAGACATAAACTTATGGGGATTTCTCCTGGCAAATTCCATTCTAATTTACAACCTAGGACAATGACTTCCAGAAAGGCTCTGCTGCCCTAGAACCAGGACTGGGGAATGGAGAAATGCTACCTCCTTGTGGACGTTTCCCACAACAGCAGCTTTGAACCCACTGCAAAAGGTCACTAAATTTTCACCAACTTGCAGTTCTGTAAATTGCGCCTGGCCTCCAGAAAATTTCTGGGGTCAAAAATCGACCAAAAAATTCAGAAGAGGGCAACCTTCGAAGAAGACAATTTCAAGAGCTATATTGTACTCACGGTTTTTTTCTTTTAAGAGAAAAGAAAAAGGCGTAGGAATATGATGAATTTTAAAAATTTTCATGACATGCATACCCATATTACAAAACCCTATCAGCACACAGCAGTCAGAATGGCCATTAGGAAAAATGCTGCAAAAAATAAACGGTGAAGGGAGTGTGGAGAAATGCGTACCCTCGGCTGTAAGGGGGGGCATGTAAAGAGCCACTAACGAAAACACAACGTAGGTGCTTTGAAAAGGGAAACATTGAGCTACCAGTCCATCAATCACAACCACTGCTTGGCCTATCACCTGAGAAAATGAGAATCAAAAAGTCACAGGCTGGCAAACCAGTATGCCAGCAATATTTACCATAGCCAGCACTTGGAAGCAATGAAAATGTCCATCAACCGAGGAATGCACCAAGAAGAAGTGGTCCACGTACACAATGGGATATTACTCTAATAATAAATATAAATTAAATTTAAAAACAAAGAAAAGCAAGGAGACATCAACATTTGTGGGTTTATCCGGGCACATTGCACTCTAATTTATAACCGAAGAACACCACTGGCCGGTAGGTCTGTTTCCCTAGTACCAGCAAGGGGAACGTAGAAAGATTGCCGCTCTCTGGCCGTTACCTGCAAAAGCAGGTTTAAAGCCTGAGCTAATGGTCACTTCACATGAACAAGTACTGCAGGGCTGTAAATGAAACCTGCCCTCAAAATGTCTTGAGGGAGATCATGGCCAAAATATTTCAAATGGTGACACATACTTTAAGAAAACACTTTGAAGAAATAAGCTCTCATCACAGCTGGAAAAATAAAAAGGACATGTCTTACAGCTCAATTTCAACGCATTATGAGACACATGCAAATTCAACCACAGAGAGGTATCAGCTCACACCACTCAGAATAACCATCAGCAAAAACTACAAAGAATAAATGCTGAAGGTGCTGGGAAGAAATGCATACCCTCCGCTTTAAGTGGGACGTAACCTGGAAAGAGCCACTAAAGAGAACGGAATAGAGGTGCCTTTAAAAGGTAAACATTGAGCTACCATATGACCCAGCAGACCTATTCCTGGACCTATAACCTAAGAAGACAGAATTGGAAGGACACAGGTACGCAAATCTGCATTGCATAGTATAACAATCGCCAAGATATGGAAGTAACCAAAAAGTCCAACGACAGATGGGTGGACAAAGAAGAACTGCTCCATGTACAGATGGAATATGAGCTAGTGAAAAAATGAAACAATGCCATTTGCAGCACCATAGATGAGTCTAGAAGTAATCACGCAGCTTGGAGTAAGTGAGAAAGCGAAAGACACATATCCTATCCTATCACATATAGGTGTTACCGAAAAAATGATACAAACAAAGGTATTTCCACAGAGAAACACTATCATAGATTCATTTAAAAAACTTATGGTTCACCAAATGGAAAGGTGTGAGGATTGGATACATTACCGTATTGAGGTTAACAGAGAGATACAAACACATGTGAAATATATAATCACCAAAGACCTACGCTATACCAAGAGAAGACTACTCAACATTGTGTCGTAACAGACATGGGAAAAGGATCCGAAGAAGAATAGATATATGTATATGTGTGAAAGAACCACATCTTGCACACCTAGAACAAACAAAACATTGTAATCAAGTTTGCTGTGATAAAAAATAAAAATTAAGTTAAAAATACCAACAAGAAGTAATGAGACATAAACTTAAAGGGCTTTTTCCTCGCACATTCCATTCTAATTTACAACCTAGAACACCACTTCCACTAAGGCTCTGTTGCCCTAGTAACCAGATTTGGTAAAGGAGAAATGCTGCCGCCTTGTGGCCGATTCCCGCAACAGCAGCTTTTAACCCACAGCTAATGGTCACTTACCATTCACAAGGACTCAGGGCTGTAAAGGACACCTGCCCTCAAATTGTGCTGAAGTAGGGAATGGATAAAAAAAATTCAAAACAGGCAAAATGTTCACGAAGCTCGTATGAAGAGGTAAGTTTTACTCACTCTCTTTTCAAAGAAAGGAAAATGGATAAAAGCTCAACCTCAGGAAGTATTAGACTCATGCAATCTAATCTACAAAAAGTTTTCAACTCACACCCGTCGACTGACCGTTGGCAAAAAGTCTACAAACAATCAATGCTGAAGAGGTTTTAGAGAACTGTGTACCCTCTAGCTGCTGGTGAGATGTAAAAGGGTTAAACGCTAATAATGAGAACAGAAAGGAGCTGCGTTGAAAAGGAAAAATTGAGGTACCATTCAATCCAGCAGGCGCACCAATGGGCCTCTCACCTGAGAAGACCAGAATGAAGAAGACCCGGGCTGCAAAAGCTGCACTGCAGCCTTATTCACAATAGACAAGACAGTGAAGCAACCAAAATGTCCATCAACAGATGAAAGGAAAAAGAAGAAGCGGCCCATGTACACAATGAATACTAGCCATGGAAAACAATGAAACACTGCTCTTTGAGACACCATAGATGATCTTGGAGATAATCACAGAACATGAGGTAAGTCGGAAAGCAAAAGTCCTATATCCTATGATATCACTTATACGCGTTCTCTAGTAACTGACACAAATGAACATATTTCCACAGAGAAAGTCAATCACAGACTTATTAAAAAAAACTATGCTTATCTACAAGGAAAGGTGGGGGGGAATGGATAAATGAAGATTAGCGTTACCATATGTATACAAATACATATTATATACATATATCAAAAAGACCGACCATATAGCAAGGAAGGTTTACGGAACACTGTGTAATAATTTACACGGGAAGAGGATCTCTACATAAATAGGTATATAGAATATGTAGATGAACCAGAGTATGTACACCTTGGACAAGCAACATTCTAACCATTACCCCAATTGAAAAAATTAAAACAACCAACTAGGAGTAATGAGACATAAACTTATGGGGGGTTCTCCTGGCACATTCCATTCAAATTTACAACCTAGGCAAACGACTTCCAGAACGGCTCTGCTGCCCTAGTACCCAGATTTGGGAATGGAGAAATGCTGCATCCTTGTGGCCGTTTCCCACAGCAGCAGCTTTAAACCCACTGCAAAAGGTCACTAAATATTCACCAATTGCAGGTCTGTAAATGACACCTGCCCTCCAAAAGATACTGAGGTCGAAAATCGACCAAAAAACTCTAGAGTGCAACCTTCCAAAAAGAAAATTTGAAGAGGTATATTGTACTCACACCTTTTTTCTTTTTTCTTTTAACAGAAAAGGAAAAGGCGTGGAAAAAGGATGAATTGTAGGAATTTTTACAGACATGTAAACCCAAATTACAAAAACCTATCAGCTCACACCAGTCAGAATGGCCATCAACAAAAATGCGGCAAACGATAAACGCTGACGTGATTGTGGAGAAATGCGTACCCTCGATTCTAAGGGGGACGTGGTAAGAGCCACTAATGAAAGCACAATTGAGGTGCCTTGAAAAGGTAAACGTTGAGCTACCATACCAATCAATCAATCATACCCACTGCTGGGTCTATCACCTGAGAAAATGAAAATCAAAAATCGCAGGCTGGCAATCCTGCACTCCAGCAATATTTACCATAGGCAACACTTGGAAGCAACGAAAATGTCCATCAACAGAGGAATGCACCAAGAAGAAGTGGTCCATGTACACAATGGAATATTAGCCATGGAAAACATTGAAGCACTGCTCTTTGAGGCACCATAGATGAGCCTGGAGATAATCACAAAACATGAAGTAGGTCGGAAAGCAAAAGACCTATATCTTATATTATCACTTATGGCATTATCTAATAACTGACACAGATGAACATATTTCTAAAGAGAAAGACACTCACAGGCGTAGAACACAAACTATGCTCATCTAAAAGGAAAGGAGGGGGGAAATTGAGAAATGAAGATTAGTGTTACTATACATATTCAAATACATATTATATACATGTATCAAAAAGACCGAACATATAACAAGGGAGGTCGACGGAACAGTGTAATATTTTACATGGGAAGAGGATCTGTACATTAATAGACATACATAATGTCCAAATGAACCAGATTGTGTACACCTAGGACAAACAGTATTCTAAACTTTACCCAGATTAAAAAAAATTTTAAAAACCAAGAAGAAGTAATGAGACATAAACTTATGGGGATTTCTCCTGGCAAATTCCATTCTAATTTACAACCTAGGACAATGACTTCCAGAAAGGCTCTGCTGCCCTAGAACCAGGACTGGGGAATGGAGAAATGCTACCTCCTTGTGGACGTTTCCCACAACAGCAGCTTTGAACCCACTGCAAAAGGTCACTAAATTTTCACCAACTTGCAGTTCTGTAAATTGCGCCTGGCCTCCAGAAAATTTCTGGGGTCAAAAATCGACCAAAAAATTCAGAAGAGGGCAACCTTCGAAGAAGACAATTTCAAGAGCTATATTGTACTCACGGTTTTTTTCTTTTAAGAGAAAAGAAAAAGGCGTAGGAATATGATGAATTTTAAAAATTTTCATGACATGCATACCCATATTACAAAACCCTATCAGCTCACAGCAGTCAGAATGGCCATTAGGAAAAATGCTGCAAAAAATAAACGGTGAAGGGAGTGTGGAGAAATGCGTACCCTCGGCTGTAAGGGGGGGCATGTAAAGAGCCACTAACGAAAACACAACGTAGGTGCTTTGAAAAGGGAAACATTGAGCTACCAGTCCATCAATCACAACCACTGCTTGGCCTATCACCTGAGAAAATGAGAATCAAAAAGTCACAGGCTGGCAAACCAGTATGCCAGCAATATTTACCATAGCCAGCACTTGGAAGCAATGAAAATGTCCATCAACCGAGGAATGCACCAAGAAGAAGTGGTCCACGTACACAATGGAATATTACTCTAATAATAAATATAAATTAAATTTAAAAACAAAGAAAAGCAAGGAGACATCAACATTTGTGGGTTTATCCGGGCACATTGCACTCTAATTTATAACCGAAGAACACCACTGGCCGGTAGGTCTGTTTCCCTAGTACCAGCAAGGGGAACGTAGAAAGATTGCCGCTCTCTGGCCGTTACCTGCAAAAGCAGGTTTAAAGCCTGAGCTAATGGTCACTTCACATGAACAAGTACTGCAGGGCTGTAAATGAAACCTGCCCTCAAAATGTCTTGAGGGAGATCATGGCCAAAATATTTCAAATGGTGACACATACTTTAAGAAAACACTTTGAAGAAATAAGCTCTCATCACAGCTGGAAAAATAAAAAGGACATGTCTTACAGCTCAATTTCAACGCATTATGAGACACATGCAAATTCAACCACAAAGAGGTATCAGCTCACACCACTCAGAATAACCATCAGCAAAAACTACAAAGAATAAATGCTGAAGGTGCTGGGAAGAAATGCATACCCTCCGCTTTAAGTGGGACGTAACCTGGAAAGAGCCACTAAAGAGAACGGAATAGAGGTGCCTTTAAAAGGTAAACATTGAGCTACCATATGACCCAGCAGACCTATTCCTGGACCTATAACCTAAGAAGACAGAATTGGAAGGACACAGGTACGCAAATCTGCATTGCATAGTATAACAATCGCCAAGATATGGAAGTAACCAAAAAGTCCAACGACAGATGGGTGGACAAAGAAGAACTGCTCCATGTACAGATGGAATATGAGCTAGTGAAAAAATGAAACAATGCCATTTGCAGCACCATAGATGAGTCTAGAAGTAATCACGCAGCTTGGAGTAAGTGAGAAAGCGAAAGACACATATCCTATCCTATCACATATAGGTGTTACCGAAAAAATGATACAAACAAAGGTATTTCCACAGAGAAACACTATCATAGATTCATTTAAAAAACTTATGGTTCACCAAATGGAAAGGTGTGAGGATTGGATACATTACCGTATTGAGGTTAACAGAGAGATACAAACACATGTGAAATATATAATCACCAAAGACCTACGCTATACCAAGAGAAGACTACTCAACATTGTGTCGTAACAGACATGGGAAAAGGATCCGAAGAAAAATAGATATATGTATATGTGTGAAAGAACCACATCTTGCACACCTAGAACAAACAAAACATTGTAATCAAGTTTGCTGTGATAAAAAATAAAAATTAAGTTAAAAATACCAACAAGAAGTAATGAGACATAAACTTAAAGGGCTTTTTCCTCGCACATTCCATTCTAATTTACAACCTAGAACACCACTTCCACTAAGGCTCTGTTGCCCTAGTAACCAGATTTGGTAAAGGAGAAATGCTGCCGCCTTGTGGCCGATTCCCGCAACAGCAGCTTTTAACCCACAGCTAATGGTCACTTACCATTCACAAGGACTCAGGGCTGTAAAGGACACCTGCCCTCAAATTGTGCTGAAGTAGGGAATGGATAAAAAAAATTCAAAACAGGCAAAATGTTCACGAAGCTCGTATGAAGAGGTAAGTTTTACTCACTCTCTTTTCAAAGAAAGGAAAATGGATAAAAGCTCAACCTCAGGAAGTATTAGACTCATGCAATCTAATCTACAAAAAGTTTTCAACTCACACCCGTCGACTGACCGTTGGCAAAAAGTCTACAAACAATCAATGCTGAAGAGGTTTTAGAGAACTGTGTACCCTCTAGCTGCTGGTGAGATGTAAAAGGGTTAAACGCTAATAATGAGAACAGAAAGGAGCTGCGTTGAAAAGGAAAAATTGAGGTACCATTCAATCCAGCAGGCGCACCAATGGGCCTCTCACCTGAGAAGACCAGAATGAAGAAGACCCGGGCTGCAAAAGCTGCACTGCAGCCTTATTCACAATAGACAAGACAGTGAAGCAACCAAAATGTCCATCAACAGATGAAAGGAAAAAGAAGAAGCGGCCCATGTACACAATGAATACTAGCCATGGAAAACAATGAAACACTGCTCTTTGAGGCACCATAGATGATCTTGGAGATAATCACAGAACATGAGGTAAGTCGGAAAGCAAAAGTCCTATATCCTATGATATCACTTATACGCGTTCTCTAGTAACTGACACAAATGAACATATTTCCACAGAGAAAGTCAATCACAGACTTATTAAAAAAAACTATGCTTATCTACAAGGAAAGGTGGGGGGGAATGGATAAATGAAGATTAGCGTTACCATATGTATACAAATACATATTATATACATATATCAAAAAGACCGACCATATAGCAAGGAAGGTTTACGGAACACTGTGTAATAATTTACACGGGAAGAGGATCTCTACATAAATAGGTATATAGAATATGTAGATGAACCAGAGTATGTACACCTTGGACAAGCAACATTCTAACCATTACCCCAATTGAAAAAATTAAAACAACCAACTAGGAGTAATGAGACATAAACTTATGGGGGGTTCTCCTGGCACATTCCATTCAAATTTACAACCTAGGCAAACGACTTCCAGAACGGCTCTGCTGCCCTAGTACCCAGATTTGGGAATGGAGAAATGCTGCATCCTTGTGGCCGTTTCCCACAGCAGCAGCTTTAAACCCACTGCAAAAGGTCACTAAATATTCACCAATTGCAGGTCTGTAAATGACACCTGCCCTCCAAAAGATACTGAGGTCGAAAATCGACCAAAAAACTCTAGAGTGCAACCTTCCAAAAAGAAAATTTGAAGAGGTATATTGTACTCACACCTTTTTTCTTTTTTCTTTTAACAGAAAAGGAAAAGGCGTGGAAAAAGGATGAATTGTAGGAATTTTTACAGACATGTAAACCCAAATTACAAAAACCTATCAGCTCACACCAGTCAGAATGGCCATCAACAAAAATGCGGCAAACGATAAACGCTGACGTGATTGTGGAGAAATGCGTACCCTCGATTCTAAGGGGGACGTGGTAAGAGCCACTAATGAAAGCACAATTGAGGTGCCTTGAAAAGGTAAACGTTGAGCTACCATACCAATCAATCAATCATACCCACTGCTGGGTCTATCACCTGAGAAAATGAAAATCAAAAATCGCAGGCTGGCAATCCTGCACTCCAGCAATATTTACCATAGGCAACACTTGGAAGCAACGAAAATGTCCATCAACAGAGGAATGCACCAAGAAGAAGTGGTCCATGTACACAATGGAATATTAGCCATGGAAAACATTGAAGCACTGCTCTTTGAGGCACCATAGATGAGCCTGGAGATAATCACAAAACATGAAGTAGGTCGGAAAGCAAAAGACCTATATCTTATATTATCACTTATGGCATTATCTAATAACTGACACAGATGAACATATTTCTAAAGAGAAAGACACTCACAGGCGTAGAACACAAACTATGCTCATCTAAAAGGAAAGGAGGGGGGAAATTGAGAAATGAAGATTAGTGTTACTATACATATTCAAATACATATTATATACATGTATCAAAAAGACCGAACATATAACAAGGGAGGTCGACGGAACAGTGTAATATTTTACATGGGAAGAGGATCTGTACATTAATAGACATACATAATGTCCAAATGAACCAGATTGTGTACACCTAGGACAAACAGTATTCTAAACTTTACCCAGATTAAAAAAAATTTTAAAAACCAAGAAGAAGTAATGAGACATAAACTTATGGGGATTTCTCCTGGCAAATTCCATTCTAATTTACAACCTAGGACAATGACTTCCAGAAAGGCTCTGCTGCCCTAGAACCAGGACTGGGGAATGGAGAAATGCTACCTCCTTGTGGACGTTTCCCACAACAGCAGCTTTGAACCCACTGCAAAAGGTCACTAAATTTTCACCAACTTGCAGTTCTGTAAATTGCGCCTGGCCTCCAGAAAATTTCTGGGGTCAAAAATCGACCAAAAAATTCAGAAGAGGGCAACCTTCGAAGAAGACAATTTCAAGAGCTATATTGTACTCACGGTTTTTTTCTTTTAAGAGAAAAGAAAAAGGCGTAGGAATATGATGAATTTTAAAAATTTTCATGACATGCATACCCATATTACAAAACCCTATCAGCACACAGCAGTCAGAATGGCCATTAGGAAAAATGCTGCAAAAAATAAATGGTGAAGGGAGTGTGGAGAAATGCGTACCCTCGGCTGTAAGGGGGGGCATGTAAAGAGCCACTAACGAAAACACAACGTAGGTGCTTTGAAAAGGGAAACATTGAGCTACCAGTCCATCAATCACAACCACTGCTTGGCCTATCACCTGAGAAAATGAGAATCAAAAAGTCACAGGCTGGCAAACCAGTATGCCAGCAATATTTACCATAGCCAGCACTTGGAAGCAATGAAAATGTCCATCAACCGAGGAATGCACCAAGAAGAAGTGGTCCACGTACACAATGGGATATTACTCTAATAATAAATATAAATTAAATTTAAAAACAAAGAAAAGCAAGGAGACATCAACATTTGTGGGTTTATCCGGGCACATTGCACTCTAATTTATAACCGAAGAACACCACTGGCCGGTAGGTCTGTTTCCCTAGTACCAGCAAGGGGAACGTAGAAAGATTGCCGCTCTCTGGCCGTTACCTGCAAAAGCAGGTTTAAAGCCTGAGCTAATGGTCACTTCACATGAACAAGTACTGCAGGGCTGTAAATGAAACCTGCCCTCAAAATGTCTTGAGGGAGATCATGGCCAAAATATTTCAAATGGTGACACATACTTTAAGAAAACACTTTGAAGAAATAAGCTCTCATCACAGCTGGAAAAATAAAAAGGACATGTCTTACAGCTCAATTTCAACGCATTATGAGACACATGCAAATTCAACCACAGAGAGGTATCAGCTCACACCACTCAGAATAACCATCAGCAAAAACTACAAAGAATAAATGCTGAAGGTGCTGGGAAGAAATGCATACCCTCCGCTTTAAGTGGGACGTAACCTGGAAAGAGCCACTAAAGAGAACGGAATAGAGGTGCCTTTAAAAGGTAAACATTGAGCTACCATATGACCCAGCAGACCTATTCCTGGACCTATAACCTAAGAAGACAGAATTGGAAGGACACAGGTACGCAAATCTGCATTGCATAGTATAACAATCGCCAAGATATGGAAGTAACCAAAAAGTCCAACGACAGATGGGTGGACAAAGAAGAACTGCTCCATGTACAGATGGAATATGAGCTAGTGAAAAAATGAAACAATGCCATTTGCAGCACCATAGATGAGTCTAGAAGTAATCACGCAGCTTGGAGTAAGTGAGAAAGCGAAAGACACATATCCTATCCTATCACATATAGGTGTTACCGAAAAAATGATACAAACAAAGGTATTTCCACAGAGAAACACTATCATAGATTCATTTAAAAAACTTATGGTTCACCAAATGGAAAGGTGTGAGGATTGGATACATTACCGTATTGAGGTTAACAGAGAGATACAAACACATGTGAAATATATAATCACCAAAGACCTACGCTATACCAAGAGAAGACTACTCAACATTGTGTCGTAACAGACATGGGAAAAGGATCCGAAGAAGAATAGATATATGTATATGTGTGAAAGAACCACATCTTGCACACCTAGAACAAACAAAACATTGTAATCAAGTTTGCTGTGATAAAAAATAAAAATTAAGTTAAAAATACCAACAAGAAGTAATGAGACATAAACTTAAAGGGCTTTTTCCTCGCACATTCCATTCTAATTTACAACCTAGAACACCACTTCCACTAAGGCTCTGTTGCCCTAGTAACCAGATTTGGTAAAGGAGAAATGCTGCCGCCTTGTGGCCGATTCCCGCAACAGCAGCTTTTAACCCACAGCTAATGGTCACTTACCATTCACAAGGACTCAGGGCTGTAAAGGACACCTGCCCTCAAATTGTGCTGAAGTAGGGAATGGATAAAAAAAATTCAAAACAGGCAAAATGTTCACGAAGCTCGTATGAAGAGGTAAGTTTTACTCACTCTCTTTTCAAAGAAAGGAAAATGGATAAAAGCTCAACCTCAGGAAGTATTAGACTCATGCAATCTAATCTACAAAAAGTTTTCAACTCACACCCGTCGACTGACCGTTGGCAAAAAGTCTACAAACAATCAATGCTGAAGAGGTTTTAGAGAACTGTGTACCCTCTAGCTGCTGGTGAGATGTAAAAGGGTTAAACGCTAATAATGAGAACAGAAAGGAGCTGCGTTGAAAAGGAAAAATTGAGGTACCATTCAATCCAGCAGGCGCACCAATGGGCCTCTCACCTGAGAAGACCAGAATGAAGAAGACCCGGGCTGCAAAAGCTGCACTGCAGCCTTATTCACAATAGACAAGACAGTGAAGCAACCAAAATGTCCATCAACAGATGAAAGGAAAAAGAAGAAGCGGCCCATGTACACAATGAATACTAGCCATGGAAAACAATGAAACACTGCTCTTTGAGACACCATAGATGATCTTGGAGATAATCACAGAACATGAGGTAAGTCGGAAAGCAAAAGTCCTATATCCTATGATATCACTTATACGCGTTCTCTAGTAACTGACACAAATGAACATATTTCCACAGAGAAAGTCAATCACAGACTTATTAAAAAAAACTATGCTTATCTACAAGGAAAGGTGGGGGGGAATGGATAAATGAAGATTAGCGTTACCATATGTATACAAATACATATTATATACATATATCAAAAAGACCGACCATATAGCAAGGAAGGTTTACGGAACACTGTGTAATAATTTACACGGGAAGAGGATCTCTACATAAATAGGTATATAGAATATGTAGATGAACCAGAGTATGTACACCTTGGACAAGCAACATTCTAACCATTACCCCAATTGAAAAAATTAAAACAACCAACTAGGAGTAATGAGACATAAACTTATGGGGGGTTCTCCTGGCACATTCCATTCAAATTTACAACCTAGGCAAACGACTTCCAGAACGGCTCTGCTGCCCTAGTACCCAGATTTGGGAATGGAGAAATGCTGCATCCTTGTGGCCGTTTCCCACAGCAGCAGCTTTAAACCCACTGCAAAAGGTCACTAAATATTCACCAATTGCAGGTCTGTAAATGACACCTGCCCTCCAAAAGATACTGAGGTCGAAAATCGACCAAAAAACTCTAGAGTGCAACCTTCCAAAAAGAAAATTTGAAGAGGTATATTGTACTCACACCTTTTTTCTTTTTTCTTTTAACAGAAAAGGAAAAGGCGTGGAAAAAGGATGAATTGTAGGAATTTTTACAGACATGTAAACCCAAATTACAAAAACCTATCAGCTCACACCAGTCAGAATGGCCATCAACAAAAATGCGGCAAACGATAAACGCTGACGTGATTGTGGAGAAATGCGTACCCTCGATTCTAAGGGGGACGTGGTAAGAGCCACTAATGAAAGCACAATTGAGGTGCCTTGAAAAGGTAAACGTTGAGCTACCATACCAATCAATCAATCATACCCACTGCTGGGTCTATCACCTGAGAAAATGAAAATCAAAAATCGCAGGCTGGCAATCCTGCACTCCAGCAATATTTACCATAGGCAACACTTGGAAGCAACGAAAATGTCCATCAACAGAGGAATGCACCAAGAAGAAGTGGTCCATGTACACAATGGAATATTAGCCATGGAAAACATTGAAGCACTGCTCTTTGAGGCACCATAGATGAGCCTGGAGATAATCACAAAACATGAAGTAGGTCGGAAAGCAAAAGACCTATATCTTATATTATCACTTATGGCATTATCTAATAACTGACACAGATGAACATATTTCTAAAGAGAAAGACACTCACAGGCGTAGAACACAAACTATGCTCATCTAAAAGGAAAGGAGGGGGGAAATTGAGAAATGAAGATTAGTGTTACTATACATATTCAAATACATATTATATACATGTATCAAAAAGACCGAACATATAACAAGGGAGGTCGACGGAACAGTGTAATATTTTACATGGGAAGAGGATCTGTACATTAATAGACATACATAATGTCCAAATGAACCAGATTGTGTACACCTAGGACAAACAGTATTCTAAACTTTACCCAGATTAAAAAAAATTTTAAAAACCAAGAAGAAGTAATGAGACATAAACTTATGGGGATTTCTCCTGGCAAATTCCATTCTAATTTACAACCTAGGACAATGACTTCCAGAAAGGCTCTGCTGCCCTAGAACCAGGACTGGGGAATGGAGAAATGCTACCTCCTTGTGGACGTTTCCCACAACAGCAGCTTTGAACCCACTGCAAAAGGTCACTAAATTTTCACCAACTTGCAGTTCTGTAAATTGCGCCTGGCCTCCAGAAAATTTCTGGGGTCAAAAATCGACCAAAAAATTCAGAAGAGGGCAACCTTCGAAGAAGACAATTTCAAGAGCTATATTGTACTCACGGTTTTTTTCTTTTAAGAGAAAAGAAAAAGGCGTAGGAATATGATGAATTTTAAAAATTTTCATGACATGCATACCCATATTACAAAACCCTATCAGCACACAGCAGTCAGAATGGCCATTAGGAAAAATGCTGCAAAAAATAAACGGTGAAGGGAGTGTGGAGAAATGCGTACCCTCGGCTGTAAGGGGGGGCATGTAAAGAGCCACTAACGAAAACACAACGTAGGTGCTTTGAAAAGGGAAACATTGAGCTACCAGTCCATCAATCACAACCACTGCTTGGCCTATCACCTGAGAAAATGAGAATCAAAAAGTCACAGGCTGGCAAACCAGTATGCCAGCAATATTTACCATAGCCAGCACTTGGAAGCAATGAAAATGTCCATCAACCGAGGAATGCACCAAGAAGAAGTGGTCCACGTACACAATGGGATATTACTCTAATAATAAATATAAATTAAATTTAAAAACAAAGAAAAGCAAGGAGACATCAACATTTGTGGGTTTATCCGGGCACATTGCACTCTAATTTATAACCGAAGAACACCACTGGCCGGTAGGTCTGTTTCCCTAGTACCAGCAAGGGGAACGTAGAAAGATTGCCGCTCTCTGGCCGTTACCTGCAAAAGCAGGTTTAAAGCCTGAGCTAATGGTCACTTCACATGAACAAGTACTGCAGGGCTGTAAATGAAACCTGCCCTCAAAATGTCTTGAGGGAGATCATGGCCAAAATATTTCAAATGGTGACACATACTTTAAGAAAACACTTTGAAGAAATAAGCTCTCATCACAGCTGGAAAAATAAAAAGGACATGTCTTACAGCTCAATTTCAACGCATTATGAGACACATGCAAATTCAACCACAGAGAGGTATCAGCTCACACCACTCAGAATAACCATCAGCAAAAACTACAAAGAATAAATGCTGAAGGTGCTGGGAAGAAATGCATACCCTCCGCTTTAAGTGGGACGTAACCTGGAAAGAGCCACTAAAGAGAACGGAATAGAGGTGCCTTTAAAAGGTAAACATTGAGCTACCATATGACCCAGCAGACCTATTCCTGGACCTATAACCTAAGAAGACAGAATTGGAAGGACACAGGTACGCAAATCTGCATTGCATAGTATAACAATCGCCAAGATATGGAAGTAACCAAAAAGTCCAACGACAGATGGGTGGACAAAGAAGAACTGCTCCATGTACAGATGGAATATGAGCTAGTGAAAAAATGAAACAATGCCATTTGCAGCACCATAGATGAGTCTAGAAGTAATCACGCAGCTTGGAGTAAGTGAGAAAGCGAAAGACACATATCCTATCCTATCACATATAGGTGTTACCGAAAAAATGATACAAACAAAGGTATTTCCACAGAGAAACACTATCATAGATTCATTTAAAAAACTTATGGTTCACCAAATGGAAAGGTGTGAGGATTGGATACATTACCGTATTGAGGTTAACAGAGAGATACAAACACATGTGAAATATATAATCACCAAAGACCTACGCTATACCAAGAGAAGACTACTCAACATTGTGTCGTAACAGACATGGGAAAAGGATCCGAAGAAGAATAGATATATGTATATGTGTGAAAGAACCACATCTTGCACACCTAGAACAAACAAAACATTGTAATCAAGTTTGCTGTGATAAAAAATAAAAATTAAGTTAAAAATACCAACAAGAAGTAATGAGACATAAACTTAAAGGGCTTTTTCCTCGCACATTCCATTCTAATTTACAACCTAGAACACCACTTCCACTAAGGCTCTGTTGCCCTAGTAACCAGATTTGGTAAAGGAGAAATGCTGCCGCCTTGTGGCCGATTCCCGCAACAGCAGCTTTTAACCCACAGCTAATGGTCACTTACCATTCACAAGGACTCAGGGCTGTAAAGGACACCTGCCCTCAAATTGTGCTGAAGTAGGGAATGGATAAAAAAAATTCAAAACAGGCAAAATGTTCACGAAGCTCGTATGAAGAGGTAAGTTTTACTCACTCTCTTTTTAAAGAAAGGAAAATGGATAAAAGCTCAACCTCAGGAAGTATTAGACTCATGCAATCTAATCTACAAAAAGTTTTCAACTCACACCCGTCGACTGACCGTTGGCAAAAAGTCTACAAACAATCAATGCTGAAGAGGTTTTAGAGAACTGTGTACCCTCTAGCTGCTGGTGAGATGTAAAAGGGTTAAACGCTAATAATGAGAACAGAAAGGAGCTGCGTTGAAAAGGAAAAATTGAGGTACCATTCAATCCAGCAGGCGCACCAATGGGCCTCTCACCTGAGAAGACCAGAATGAAGAAGACCCGGGCTGCAAAAGCTGCACTGCAGCCTTATTCACAATAGACAAGACAGTGAAGCAACCAAAATGTCCATCAACAGATGAAAGGAAAAAGAAGAAGCGGCCCATGTACACAATGAATACTAGCCATGGAAAACAATGAAACACTGCTCTTTGAGACACCATAGATGATCTTGGAGATAATCACAGAACATGAGGTAAGTCGGAAAGCAAAAGTCCTATATCCTATGATATCACTTATACGCGTTCTCTAGTAACTGACACAAATGAACATATTCCCACAGAGAAAGTCAATCACAGACTTATTAAAAAAAACTATGCTTATCTACAAGGAAAGGTGGGGGGGAATGGATAAATGAAGATTAGCGTTACCATATGTATACAAATACATATTATATACATATATCAAAAAGACCGACCATATAGCAAGGAAGGTTTACGGAACACTGTGTAATAATTTACACGGGAAGAGGATCTCTACATAAATAGGTATATAGAATATGTAGATGAACCAGAGTATGTACACCTTGGACAAGCAACATTCTAACCATTACCCCAATTGAAAAAATTAAAACAACCAACTAGGAGTAATGAGACATAAACTTATGGGGGGTTCTCCTGGCACATTCCATTCAAATTTACAACCTAGGCAAACGACTTCCAGAACGGCTCTGCTGCCCTAGTACCCAGATTTGGGAATGGAGAAATGCTGCATCCTTGTGGCCGTTTCCCACAGCAGCAGCTTTAAACCCACTGCAAAAGGTCACTAAATATTCACCAATTGCAGGTCTGTAAATGACACCTGCCCTCCAAAAGATACTGAGGTCGAAAATCGACCAAAAAACTCTAGAGTGCAACCTTCCAAAAAGAAAATTTGAAGAGGTATATTGTACTCACACCTTTTTTCTTTTTTCTTTTAACAGAAAAGGAAAAGGCGTGGAAAAAGGATGAATTGTAGGAATTTTTACAGACATGTAAACCCAAATTACAAAAACCTATCAGCTCACACCAGTCAGAATGGCCATCAACAAAAATGCGGCAAACGATAAACGCTGACGTGATTGTGGAGAAATGCGTACCCTCGATTCTAAGGGGGACGTGGTAAGAGCCACTAATGAAAGCACAATTGAGGTGCCTTGAAAAGGTAAACGTTGAGCTACCATACCAATCAATCAATCATACCCACTGCTGGGTCTATCACCTGAGAAAATGAAAATCAAAAATCGCAGGCTGGCAATCCTGCACTCCAGCAATATTTACCATAGGCAACACTTGGAAGCAACGAAAATGTCCATCAACAGAGGAATGCACCAAGAAGAAGTGGTCCATGTACACAATGGAATATTAGCCATGGAAAACATTGAAGCACTGCTCTTTGAGGCACCATAGATGAGCCTGGAGATAATCACAAAACATGAAGTAGGTCGGAAAGCAAAAGACCTATATCTTATATTATCACTTATGGCATTATCTAATAACTGACACAGATGAACATATTTCTAAAGAGAAAGACACTCACAGGCGTAGAACACAAACTATGCTCATCTAAAAGGAAAGGAGGGGGGAAATTGAGAAATGAAGATTAGTGTTACTATACATATTCAAATACATATTATATACATGTATCAAAAAGACCGAACATATAACAAGGGAGGTCGACGGAACAGTGTAATATTTTACATGGGAAGAGGATCTGTACATTAATAGACATACATAATGTCCAAATGAACCAGATTGTGTACACCTAGGACAAACAGTATTCTAAACTTTACCCAGATTAAAAAAATTTTAAAAACCAAGAAGAAGTAATGAGACATAAACTTATGGGGATTTCTCCTGGCAAATTCCATTCTAATTTACAACCTAGGACAATGACTTCCAGAAAGGCTCTGCTGCCCTAGAACCAGGACTGGGGAATGGAGAAATGCTACCTCCTTGTGGACGTTTCCCACAACAGCAGCTTTGAACCCACTGCAAAAGGTCACTAAATTTTCACCAACTTGCAGTTCTGTAAATTGCGCCTGGCCTCCAGAAAATTTCTGGGGTCAAAAATCGACCAAAAAATTCAGAAGAGGGCAACCTTCGAAGAAGACAATTTCAAGAGCTATATTGTACTCACGGTTTTTTTCTTTTAAGAGAAAAGAAAAAGGCGTAGGAATATGATGAATTTTAAAAATTTTCATGACATGCATACCCATATTACAAAACCCTATCAGCACACAGCAGTCAGAATGGCCATTAGGAAAAATGCTGCAAAAAATAAACGGTGAAGGGAGTGTGGAGAAATGCGTACCCTCGGCTGTAAGGGGGGGCATGTAAAGAGCCACTAACGAAAACACAACGTAGGTGCTTTGAAAAGGGAAACATTGAGCTACCAGTCCATCAATCACAACCACTGCTTGGCCTATCACCTGAGAAAATGAGAATCAAAAAGTCACAGGCTGGCAAACCAGTATGCCAGCAATATTTACCATAGCCAGCACTTGGAAGCAATGAAAATGTCCATCAACCGAGGAATGCACCAAGAAGAAGTGGTCCACGTACACAATGGGATATTACTCTAATAATAAATATAAATTAAATTTAAAAACAAAGAAAAGCAAGGAGACATCAACATTTGTGGGTTTATCCGGGCACATTGCACTCTAATTTATAACCGAAGAACACCACTGGCCGGTAGGTCTGTTTCCCTAGTACCAGCAAGGGGAACGTAGAAAGATTGCCGCTCTCTGGCCGTTACCTGCAAAAGCAGGTTTAAAGCCTGAGCTAATGGTCACTTCACATGAACAAGTACTGCAGGGCTGTAAATGAAACCTGCCCTCAAAATGTCTTGAGGGAGATCATGGCCAAAATATTTCAAATGGTGACACATACTTTAAGAAAACACTTTGAAGAAATAAGCTCTCATCACAGCTGGAAAAATAAAAAGGACATGTCTTACAGCTCAATTTCAACGCATTATGAGACACATGCAAATTCAACCACAGAGAGGTATCAGCTCACACCACTCAGAATAACCATCAGCAAAAACTACAAAGAATAAATGCTGAAGGTGCTGGGAAGAAATGCATACCCTCCGCTTTAAGTGGGACGTAACCTGGAAAGAGCCACTAAAGAGAACGGAATAGAGGTGCCTTTAAAAGGTAAACATTGAGCTACCATATGACCCAGCAGACCTATTCCTGGACCTATAACCTAAGAAGACAGAATTGGAAGGACACAGGTACGCAAATCTGCATTGCATAGTATAACAATCGCCAAGATATGGAAGTAACCAAAAAGTCCAACGACAGATGGGTGGACAAAGAAGAACTGCTCCATGTACAGATGGAATATGAGCTAGTGAAAAAATGAAACAATGCCATTTGCAGCACCATAGATGAGTCTAGAAGTAATCACGCAGCTTGGAGTAAGTGAGAAAGCGAAAGACACATATCCTATCCTATCACATATAGGTGTTACCGAAAAAATGATACAAACAAAGGTATTTCCACAGAGAAACACTATCATAGATTCATTTAAAAAACTTATGGTTCACCAAATGGAAAGGTGTGAGGATTGGATACATTACCGTATTGAGGTTAACAGAGAGATACAAACACATGTGAAATATATAATCACCAAAGACCTACGCTATACCAAGAGAAGACTACTCAACATTGTGTCGTAACAGACATGGGAAAAGGATCCGAAGAAGAATAGATATATGTATATGTGTGAAAGAACCACATCTTGCACACCTAGAACAAACAAAACATTGTAATCAAGTTTGCTGTGATAAAAAATAAAAATTAAGTTAAAAATACCAACAAGAAGTAATGAGACATAAACTTAAAGGGCTTTTTCCTCGCACATTCCATTCTAATTTACAACCTAGAACACCACTTCCACTAAGGCTCTGTTGCCCTAGTAACCAGATTTGGTAAAGGAGAAATGCTGCCGCCTTGTGGCCGATTCCCGCAACAGCAGCTTTTAACCCACAGCTAATGGTCACTTACCATTCACAAGGACTCAGGGCTGTAAAGGACACCTGCCCTCAAATTGTGCTGAAGTAGGGAATGGATAAAAAAAATTCAAAACAGGCAAAATGTTCACGAAGCTCGTATGAAGAGGTAAGTTTTACTCACTCTCTTTTCAAAGAAAGGAAAATGGATAAAAGCTCAACCTCAGGAAGTATTAGACTCATGCAATCTAATCTACAAAAAGTTTTCAACTCACACCCGTCGACTGACCGTTGGCAAAAAGTCTACAAACAATCAATGCTGAAGAGGTTTTAGAGAACTGTGTACCCTCTAGCTGCTGGTGAGATGTAAAAGGGTTAAACGCTAATAATGAGAACAGAAAGGAGCTGCGTTGAAAAGGAAAAATTGAGGTACCATTCAATCCAGCAGGCGCACCAATGGGCCTCTCACCTGAGAAGACCAGAATGAAGAAGACCCGGGCTGCAAAAGCTGCACTGCAGCCTTATTCACAATAGACAAGACAGTGAAGCAACCAAAATGTCCATCAACAGATGAAAGGAAAAAGAAGAAGCGGCCCATGTACACAATGAATACTAGCCATGGAAAACAATGAAACACTGCTCTTTGAGACACCATAGATGATCTTGGAGATAATCACAGAACATGAGGTAAGTCGGAAAGCAAAAGTCCTATATCCTATGATATCACTTATACGCGTTCTCTAGTAACTGACACAAATGAACATATTTCCACAGAGAAAGTCAATCACAGACTTATTAAAAAAAACTATGCTTATCTACAAGGAAAGGTGGGGGGGAATGGATAAATGAAGATTAGCGTTACCATATGTATACAAATACATATTATATACATATATCAAAAAGACCGACCATATAGCAAGGAAGGTTTACGGAACACTGTGTAATAATTTACACGGGAAGAGGATCTCTACATAAATAGGTATATAGAATATGTAGATGAACCAGAGTATGTACACCTTGGACAAGCAACATTCTAACCATTACCCCAATTGAAAAAATTAAAACAACCAACTAGGAGTAATGAGACATAAACTTATGGGGGGTTCTCCTGGCACATTCCATTCAAATTTACAACCTAGGCAAACGACTTCCAGAACGGCTCTGCTGCCCTAGTACCCAGATTTGGGAATGGAGAAATGCTGCATCCTTGTGGCCGTTTCCCACAACAGCAGCTTTAAACCCACTGCAAAAGGTCACTAAATATTCACCAATTGCAGGTCTGTAAATGACACCTGCCCTCCAAAAGATACTGAGGTCGAAAATCGACCAAAAAACTCTAGAGTGCAACCTTCCAAAAAGAAAATTTGAAGAGGTATATTGTACTCACACCTTTTTTCTTTTTTCTTTTAACAGAAAAGGAAAAGGCGTGGAAAAAGGATGAATTGTAGGAATTTTTACAGACATGTAAACCCAAATTACAAAAACCTATCAGCTCACACCAGTCAGAATGGCCATCAACAAAAATGCGGCAAACGATAAACGCTGACGTGATTGTGGAGAAATGCGTACCCTCGATTCTAAGGGGGACGTGGTAAGAGCCACTAATGAAAGCACAATTGAGGTGCCTTGAAAAGGTAAACGTTGAGCTACCATACCAATCAATCAATCATACCCACTGCTGGGTCTATCACCTGAGAAAATGAAAATCAAAAATCGCAGGCTGGCAATCCTGCACTCCAGCAATATTTACCATAGGCAACACTTGGAAGCAACGAAAATGTCCATCAACAGAGGAATGCACCAAGAAGAAGTGGTCCATGTACACAATGGAATATTAGCCATGGAAAACATTGAAGCACTGCTCTTTGAGGCACCATAGATGAGCCTGGAGATAATCACAAAACATGAAGTAGGTCGGAAAGCAAAAGACCTATATCTTATATTATCACTTATGGCATTATCTAATAACTGACACAGATGAACATATTTCTAAAGAGAAAGACACTCACAGGCGTAGAACACAAACTATGCTCATCTAAAAGGAAAGGAGGGGGGAAATTGAGAAATGAAGATTAGTGTTACTATACATATTCAAATACATATTATATACATGTATCAAAAAGACCGAACATATAACAAGGGAGGTCGACGGAACAGTGTAATATTTTACATGGGAAGAGGATCTGTACATTAATAGACATACATAATGTCCAAATGAACCAGATTGTGTACACCTAGGACAAACAGTATTCTAAACTTTACCCAGATTAAAAAAATTTTAAAAACCAAGAAGAAGTAATGAGACATAAACTTATGGGGATTTCTCCTGGCAAATTCCATTCTAATTTACAACCTAGGACAATGACTTCCAGAAAGGCTCTGCTGCCCTAGAACCAGGACTGGGGAATGGAGAAATGCTACCTCCTTGTGGACGTTTCCCACAACAGCAGCTTTGAACCCACTGCAAAAGGTCACTAAATTTTCACCAACTTGCAGTTCTGTAAATTGCGCCTGGCCTCCAGAAAATTTCTGGGGTCAAAAATCGACCAAAAAATTCAGAAGAGGGCAACCTTCGAAGAAGACAATTTCAAGAGCTATATTGTACTCACGGTTTTTTTCTTTTAAGAGAAAAGAAAAAGGCGTAGGAATATGATGAATTTTAAAAATTTTCATGACATGCATACCCATATTACAAAACCCTATCAGCACACAGCAGTCAGAATGGCCATTAGGAAAAATGCTGCAAAAAATAAACGGTGAAGGGAGTGTGGAGAAATGCGTACCCTCGGCTGTAAGGGGGGGCATGTAAAGAGCCACTAACGAAAACACAACGTAGGTGCTTTGAAAAGGGAAACATTGAGCTACCAGTCCATCAATCACAACCACTGCTTGGCCTATCACCTGAGAAAATGAGAATCAAAAAGTCACAGGCTGGCAAACCAGTATGCCAGCAATATTTACCATAGCCAGCACTTGGAAGCAATGAAAATGTCCATCAACCGAGGAATGCACCAAGAAGAAGTGGTCCACGTACACAATGGGATATTACTCTAATAATAAATATAAATTAAATTTAAAAACAAAGAAAAGCAAGGAGACATCAACATTTGTGGGTTTATCCGGGCACATTGCACTCTAATTTATAACCGAAGAACACCACTGGCCGGTAGGTCTGTTTCCCTAGTACCAGCAAGGGGAACGTAGAAAGATTGCCGCTCTCTGGCCGTTACCTGCAAAAGCAGGTTTAAAGCCTGAGCTAATGGTCACTTCATATGAACAAGTACTGCAGGGCTGTAAATGAAACCTGCCCTCAAAATGTCTTGAGGGAGATCATGGCCAAAATATTTCAAATGGTGACACATACTTTAAGAAAACACTTTGAAGAAATAAGCTCTCATCACAGCTGGAAAAATAAAAAGGACATGTCTTACAGCTCAATTTCAACGCATTATGAGACACATGCAAATTCAACCACAAAGAGGTATCAGCTCACACCACTCAGAATAACCATCAGCAAAAACTACAAAGAATAAATGCTGAAGGTGCTGGGAAGAAATGCATACCCTCCGCTTTAAGTGGGACGTAACCTGGAAAGAGCCACTAAAGAGAACGGAATAGAGGTGCCTTTAAAAGGTAAACATTGAGCTACCATATGACCCAGCAGACCTATTCCTGGACCTATAACCTAAGAAGACAGAATTGGAAGGACACAGGTACGCAAATCTGCATTGCATAGTATAACAATCGCCAAGATATGGAAGTAACCAAAAAGTCCAACGACAGATGGGTGGACAAAGAAGAACTGCTCCATGTACAGATGGAATATGAGCTAGTGAAAAAATGAAACAATGCCATTTGCAGCACCATAGATGAGTCTAGAAGTAATCACGCAGCTTGGAGTAAGTGAGAAAGCGAAAGACACATATCCTATCCTATCACATATAGGTGTTACCGAAAAAATGATACAAACAAAGGTATTTCCACAGAGAAACACTATCATAGATTCATTTAAAAAACTTATGGTTCACCAAATGGAAAGGTGTGAGGATTGGATACATTACCGTATTGAGGTTAACAGAGAGATACAAACACATGTGAAATATATAATCACCAAAGACCTACGCTATACCAAGAGAAGACTACTCAACATTGTGTCGTAACAGACATGGGAAAAGGATCCGAAGAAGAATAGATATATGTATATGTGTGAAAGAACCACATCTTGCACACCTAGAACAAACAAAACATTGTAATCAAGTTTGCTGTGATAAAAAATAAAAATTAAGTTAAAAATACCAACAAGAAGTAATGAGACATAAACTTAAAGGGCTTTTTCCTCGCACATTCCATTCTAATTTACAACCTAGAACACCACTTCCACTAAGGCTCTGTTGCCCTAGTAACCAGATTTGGTAAAGGAGAAATGCTGCCGCCTTGTGGCCGATTCCCGCAACAGCAGCTTTTAACCCACAGCTAATGGTCACTTACCATTCACAAGGACTCAGGGCTGTAAAGGACACCTGCCCTCAAATTGTGCTGAAGTAGGGAATGGATAAAAAAAATTCAAAACAGGCAAAATGTTCACGAAGCTCGTATGAAGAGGTAAGTTTTACTCACTCTCTTTTCAAAGAAAGGAAAATGGATAAAAGCTCAACCTCAGGAAGTATTAGACTCATGCAATCTAATCTACAAAAAGTTTTCAACTCACACCCGTCGACTGACCGTTGGCAAAAAGTCTACAAACAATCAATGCTGAAGAGGTTTTAGAGAACTGTGTACCCTCTAGCTGCTGGTGAGATGTAAAAGGGTTAAACGCTAATAATGAGAACAGAAAGGAGCTGCGTTGAAAAGGAAAAATTGAGGTACCATTCAATCCAGCAGGCGCACCAATGGGCCTCTCACCTGAGAAGACCAGAATGAAGAAGACCCGGGCTGCAAAAGCTGCACTGCAGCCTTATTCACAATAGACAAGACAGTGAAGCAACCAAAATGTCCATCAACAGATGAAAGGAAAAAGAAGAAGCGGCCCATGTACACAATGAATACTAGCCATGGAAAACAATGAAACACTGCTCTTTGAGACACCATAGATGATCTTGGAGATAATCACAGAACATGAGGTAAGTCGGAAAGCAAAAGTCCTATATCCTATGATATCACTTATACGCGTTCTCTAGTAACTGACACAAATGAACATATTTCCACAGAGAAAGTCCATCACAGACTTATTAAAAAAAACTATGCTTATCTACAAGGAAAGGTGGGGGGGAATGGATAAATGAAGATTAGCGTTACCATATGTATACAAATACATATTATATACATATATCAAAAAGACCGACCATATAGCAAGGAAGGTTTACGGAACACTGTGTAATAATTTACACGGGAAGAGGATCTCTACATAAATAGGTATATAGAATATGTAGATGAACCAGAGTATGTACACCTTGGACAAGCAACATTCTAACCATTACCCCA